>NW_020837953.1:4828817-4915709 GCF_003676395.1 Aethalodelphis obliquidens
AGCACCACAGCCCGGAAGAGCAGCCTCACATCACTAAACAGGGTGCCTCACTTGTAACCCGCTCCAAACCCCAGGTGCCCTTAGGCTGCGTGGAGTCTGAATCTGGAATTGCAGGGTTTCTAGATGAGGTTGAAATCTGATGACACTCTTCTCCCCAAATAAAAAATTCATTCCTCCTCCATTAAAAGTAACCCGAGTTAACTGCTTTTAGTTAAAGAAAACCTTTAAAATGTTGTGTTTCCTGTTTCCTTCTCAGCTAGCCTTTAATCTCTGGGAGGTAGCTGTGGGGGCTTCCCTTTTATCGTACCTAATGGGTGCCTCGCACTTCGTTAGGTATCTTCCATATGTGATTGTATATGTTTGGCTTTCTTCTTTTTCAGTTTTGTATTATGTAACATGATAAAGATAGAAAAAATACAGAAAAATGAATAAGACATAAATGGACAGCCTAATGAATGATTATGAAATGAACACCTATAAAACGCATATCCAACTCAAGACATTACAACATAACTAGCACCCCAGAATTGTCCCATGTCCCTTCTTAATCTTAGTCACCTGCTTCCCTCTAACAAATGAGGAAGCCATATTCTCAGTTTTTGACAAAGATGCCATAAAATGCATAAAGCTGTCGGAAACATAAGGAGGACTGAGTCCATAACTGAATAGCCAAGGGTGGTCAAGTACCTAAAGTTTATTTATAATACCTACATTGTGATTTTAGGGGAGTATGTAACATGCAACACTCAAACATCTAATATATCTTGTATCTTACTGTTTTGGAGGTGAACAGCTCTTGTAAAAAAAAATTCATGGAATGACGTAATTTGGTCTGGACAGGAAAATAAACAATCAAAAACAAACAAACAAAGCCTAAAACAAAATAAAAACAATGATGACAATAATATCTCCTCCTACCTTTTGCAGAATGCTGATTCTCGACCGGATACTGGACTAAGCAGTTTCCTTAAGTTGTTCCCGGTACATTTTTCCATGAGTGTGTGCTTTAGAGTTCTTTCCTCATCCTGCCCCTATGACCTTGTTACTTGTACATGTTTGCCCTGGAGGTACAGGAAGACAGCAAGCTTTCTGAGAAATTCTCCAGGTTGGGCCGTTGTTATGCTATGTTGGGGCCCTACTATTTCAGCGCAGACATGCCATGCATGCCTAGTGTTCACCGAAGAGCTAAATGCAAAGGCTTTAGTTGTAATTTGGATGTAATTTTTTGTGGTGATATAAATACGACTCTATTTGAAGTGGGTTGAATTAGAAAACTCATGAATAAATGCTTTGACATAATCAGAATTATATAGCAAGGAACTGACCTACTTTGCAGGAAGGCTCCCCCAGAGTTCCTTGGGTAATAGTACATTAACCCAAAAGAGAAATCTTCCTGCTAATAGAACTTAGCAGAGAAGATTGGAATCTGCAGTTGGTCAGGCAATCCAAAAAAATTATTTAAAATCTGAAATCATTAAAAAAAAAATGAGTCATGTTTTCCTTTGCATTTTATTTCAACTGAAGCTATATAATAAGTGTACATCAATTTATTGACCTTTTGATGTCAGTATAAGGACTTTTCTTGGAATACAGTTTTGCTAATTGGAATGCTGTCTGCTCTTCTAATAAAATCCATGCCCATGAAACATGTCTTCTATGATTACCAGTTTTGGTTTCTTTAAAGTGGCATGAGAATTTTAAAACACTTGCAAAGTAACCAGAATGTAGAATCCATCTGGGTCTGTGTGCTTTTTTCACTTAATTTTTTTTTATAACACTTTCTTTTCACCACTTGGCCATTTTGATTGTTTCCAATTACTGAACTTCATTTTCATAGAAATAACACCTCCCTTTTTTTGGATTCATGTTTCACTGATATATGTAATATTTAATAATTATATACTTACTATAACAAGTATAACTCATAAGCAGGTATGGTAACAGATGTGTGAGACTCTTGGTAAACATCTAACTTAACAGAATCAAACAGAAATCAAGTAGCCCACCTGACATTAGTGTTCATAGTGAAGCCAGCATCAGATAGTGAGAGGGGTCAAATCCGGCACATTGGTTACTTAAGAGGTTTTCTCCTGTACCTCTCCTGCAGAGTTGTTTTGAGGATTTGATGTAAGTTAAAGTAAGGCATATAAATTACATGACTAACATAAAAAAAGTGATGAGTGCATAGTAGGATCTCAGAAAACTGTAGCTTAAATTTTTCCTCTTTTCTCACTCCCATCAATTCAATCACTATATTTTCATTGGTTTACATCTTTAGTTATTCTGCTAGCCTGTGAGCTTGCTGAGGATAAAGGGCATGTCAACGTTGTTTGCTTTCTCTCCACTATATCGCTTAGCATCTAGTAGGCCTTCTGAAAATGTGTTTTAATTTTTGCAGTTGAACAAGGTTGGGGATAACTCTTAGGGGAGGGCTGGAGAATTCTGGCCAAGAGGCCTGTGTCTGGGGTGGGGATGCCAAGAGCAAATGCTAGGGGCTGACATGTGGACAGGTGAGGGTGTATGGAGATGCCATCACAGGTGCCAAGTCTATAAGGCCAGTGACGTGATCCTGATGGGAATGGTGGGGACACAAGTTCCAAGTCAGTCTGATTTTCTCAAGCACCCTTCTGGGAAGCTTCTGCCTTTTGGTTTCAGTCTAGCCTGCTGCCAGCTGAGATCAAGTTATCAAACTTCTTATGCAGAGGTTTGCCACCAGACAAGAGAATGCTTGCAAAAGGAAACAAACATGATTCCAATCCTAGGAACTTCTTAAGGGCAGTGACCATACGCTACTCATTTTTAGATCTAAGTCTATGAAAAGGCAAAAGAGAAATTTCATGAAATTCCAAACTTTCAAATCAAACAGTCAAGAGCCTCACAGCCCCCTGCATGGACTGAACTTGCCGCGATTCTTCCTTCCTGGCGAAAAAATACACTCTCCAATTGTTGGCAACTCTTAATAAGAATCAAATCCTCTTTATTGAAACCATGTCTAAACAGTAAAATGTTGCTTGGGCCCCTATGCCAAGTGAGAAAGAAAGGAAATGAAATGGCCTTGATGAAGTGTCGAGAGGAAGACCCTTTCTGCTCTAGCTTGCTTGAATTTGAGAAAGCTCTCTAGCGCGAGCCACAGAATACACTCTCGTCTCTCACCTGCTTTTCTCTTTGGCAGTTAGCTCTCACTCCACCTGGGGGGTGTTTCTGGCTTTGATAACCCATGATCTGGTATCCGCACTGCTTCGGGCGTTAAGTGAGTGGTAGCGAGGGTCGTGTCCTTTGATCACTATGCCTGTAACATACAGCTCTATTTTCCTGATGTCAGGGCTCATTATGAAGGACCAACACTTGGGACTAGTCATCAGTGGCAGCAGGCAGACCAGGTAACCAAATATTTTATTACGGTCGGAGGTTATGTAGCAGAAAGAGCACGGACTGGGTCATCAGGTTCATGTTCACATGTCAGCTCCATTCTTCCTACCTATGCAGTTTGGCCAAATCACTGCACCTTTGCTGAGCTTCCACTTCTTCATCAGTAGACAGGGAAGCATAATGTCTTTTTTTCCCCCATGAAATTGTTTTGAAGATCAAGTGAGCTAACATGGATAAAGCGTTTGCGTTATGAATTGTGTCCCCCCTCCCCCCCGCCAGCCAATTTTCATATGCTGAAGTCCTAACTCCCAACACCTGAGAATGTGACCTTACTTGACAGTAGGGTTGTTTCAGATGTAATTAATTAACATGATCCCATCAGGGCGGGTCCTAATCCAATATGACTGCTGTCCTCACAAAAGGGGGAAATTAGTACATAGAGACAGACACAGAGCGAGAATCCTATGTGAAGATGAATGGCAGAAATTGGAGTTGTGCATCTATAAGCCAAGAAACACCAAAGATTGCCATCAAAAGCTAGCCAAGAGACATGGAACAGGGTCTCTCTCCCAGCCCTCGGAGGGAACCAACCCTGTCGACACCTTGACCTTGGACTTCTAGCTTCCAGAAGTGTAAGACTATAAATTTCTGTTGTTTGAAGCGGCTTATTTGTGGTACTTTGTTCCAACAGCCCTAGGACACTGATGAACATCTGTCAGTCAATTTAGTTCTTGACCTTTCTTCACTCTGTCCCTCTTCCTCCTGGGGCCTCCTTTAAATGTATCCCCGTAAGCGTGCTGCGGGACTCTCTGCAGGGACATACACCTGGGTGTGCAGCACACACCATTTCTGATCTTCCCAAGAGCACAGAGAAGAGGCATCCTCTTTTCTCTGATATGTAATATGTGTTTTTTAATCCTCCGGGTAGTGTGTGCCGTCATCTTCGGCACACACATCCTGCTGAGGGAGATTTGACAATAAGAACAGCCTCGTGACGCCGACCTGAAAAGGAACAGCAGATGTAAACACATTGCTGTCTCTGTAATCTTGAAACAACATTTTTAAAGGCGTCTTAGAGAGCTGGGAAAAGAGGGGTTCTTTTCTTCTAGGTCTCCTGTTTCTCCACTAGCAGGAAAAGATATTCGCAGGTGTGTGGAGCCAGCAGGAGGTACCAAGGAGAGCTGCTTCCCTGAAACCATCCTGAGTGATTTGCATTGTACACAGTGAACACAGACCACCTCACTTTGCCATTCATATTAACTGAGCAATTTTTAAATGTAAAAGGGAGCTCCTTCTGGGTTCATGGTCAAGGCCATGCCCTGGTGCTTCACTGGGCGTTTCCTTGAAATTGGCCCTATTTGGTACAGCTTTGCTTTAGTGTTGATGCTACATGGAAAAACCTCCACCTGACTGGACGATAGCATCCTGTCACCACTCTTAGCAACTTTAATGTAAAGAAATTCAAACTCTAGGACTTCCCTGGTGGTGCAGTGGTTGAGAGTCCGCTTGCCGATGCAGGGGACACGGGTTCGTGCCCCGGTCCGGGAAGATCCCACATGCCGCGGAGCGGCTGGGCCTGTGAGCCATGGCCGCTGAGCCTGCGCGTCCGGAGACTGTGCTCTGCAATGGGAGAGGCCACAACTGGGAGAGGCCCGCGTACCGCAAAAAAAAAAAAAAAAAAAGAAAAAGAAATTCAAACTCTGGGAACCAGCAGCCCTCGTCCACTGACTCAGAGGAGAGTTTTCCAGCCACAACGCAAAACAGTGTCCTCTTTTCTCCGGAGCCATATTGAACCCTTTGCCTTGATCTGAGAACCTAGCATCTCAGCTCCTTCAAGTGTTCCAGGCGGCAGTGAGGGAGCCAGGGCCCCCACAGAGCGAGCCGCCTGCAGGCTGCAAAATTCCAGCAGAGACAGGATGTTTGAAGTATCAAAAGCTCCACACCTGTGGGTGATTTCCATGCAGAGACAGAGCAAAGAGTAGCCAACCCATGACCTCTCCAAAACTCACATCTACCCCAGGCCTTTGAGGAACAGAGCCATCCCTTTTGTTTTCCCAGACATTGCAGGAATACAAAGAAGATGAGGGATGTATAGGTTTGGCAGAGAAAAGAGACAATGGGGCCATCTCAGAGGCCACTGGAGCTGGACTCAGAGATGTGCCTTCCAATCCTACACCTGCCAAGTTACTAGGTGGGAAAGCTTTTCAAAGCCCCTGTACCTGCCAGCATCGCAGTATCTTTATTTGGAAAATAGGTTCATAATAAGTACCTGACAGCTCTGTTGCCAGGATTTTGTGCAATAGCGTAGGTGAATGTGCCTTGCACTTGTGTGTGTATCTGTCAGCCTGTTTTCTCTCTCCCGCATCTGTCATCTGTCACATTTATTGAATGATTCCTATGTGCTAAGCACTTTGCTAGGTTTATTATATTCATCAATTATATACCTAAAGGAGCAGGGTGTTGTTAATGGTTAAAAATCACACTGCTTGAGTTCAGATAAATTCCAGCTGTCTGTGTGACCTTGGCCAAGCCCCTTTACCTCTGTAAGCCTTGGTTTCCTCGTTTTTGTAGTAGGGAGACTAACAGTGTCTACGGTAAGGGATTTTTGTGAGAAACCAATGAGGTGATGCTTGCAAAATATGTGCACCAAGCCTGGCACATAGTAAGTGCTCAATAAATATTAACAAAAACAAAAAGAACTTGTTGAAGAGTGAGTTTCTCTGTAACTGCTAAGGGGATACACATACCTGTAAGGTTGTTGGGTGACTCCGTCTGTGACTCGATTTTAGCTGTGTTAGAAAATGTGTTTTGTAAATCAGTTGAGTTCTTTGGTTTAATGTGTGTGTGTGCCTGTTTCAGTTTATTTATGTGTATTTCTTTAGTTCATAAGAGACTTTTCAATGTGAACTAGAGGGAAAGGGACAGTTGGGAATGTCAGGGAGTGGAATTCATAGATTGAGGGAGAGAGATCAAGGGAAAAATAGCATTTTGGAAGGAACTCAATTCATCACATAAGAGAGAACCAGGAGGGAAGACTCTCAACATTTTGGACTGGTGGGGTAAGAGAGGCTCTTGCTTGTGACAAAGGAAACGTGCAGGAAAATGCACAGGTGTGCAAACATGGAGGATATATTTGGGGACCTGGGTTCCAATGGGCTTTATTTGACTGAAGCCAGGATCTTATGTTGGGGAAAATGGGAGTGAGGAATTAAAAATGGGTTTTCTTTCTAATTGAAAAGACTGTGGTCTTCACAAGGGCAGGGAATGTGTCCATAAAGCTCGCCTCTAGCTCCCCAATGCTTAGCAAGTAGGTGTATGGTAAATACTTGATGAAACATTGAATCAATGAATGAGAAATTTCTGTTTCATTTTGTTTGGAGGGAAGGGGAACCTTTGAAGACTTGTGAATAATGGAATGACATTTATAAATGTATACTGTCTGAAGAGCATCTTACAGTTCTTTATCAGATGGACTGGAGTAGGGAAAAATTGTCAGGTAAACCAGTTTACCTGAAAAACTGTCAGGTCAACCAGGGTACCATGGAATTATCTAGGGGGAGGTATAAGGACCAGAATGAATGTGGTGACAGTGAGGATATTTTAGAAATATCATTTACAATTCTTAGAACCTGTGTGAAAGCCACAGTAAGGTGAAAGGGAGATGAAAGTCCCTCCAGAGTTTCTACCTGGGTGAAGGAGAGACTGCCCGTGACATTCATTTATTTGACACATGTTATCTGCATTGCACTGGGCACCGTCTTAGACACTGAAGTCTCAATTATGAATAAGAATCACAAGTGGTACATCAGACCTGCGAGTAATTGCACAGTGTGCTGGGTGTTGTCGCCGTTGTTGCCATAAACGAATAGTTAGGTTGTACAGCGACTGCACATAAACTTGGCCTGGTGAGGCTTCCTGGGGGATGGTGGTGGGGAGGTGGCAGTGGTACTTGGCACTGAAACGGAAGAGCCAGTCTGAGTAAAGGAGAAATTGCTCATCTCAGTTTTGTACATATTACATTCCATTCATTGTAAGAAATTTAGATGCCACAATTTAGAAGGTAGATAAGAAGGTGGGCATGGACGGGGCCTAGGAGAGGCGTTGAAGATAAATATGTTGACAAAGGTGTCATGTAGGAGAGGGTGAGATTGTCAAGTACGAAATAAAGACCCTGGACAGAATGTTAGAGAAAACCTCTGTTAAGGATCTGGAAAGAAAGGATGCACTGGTTAGGGAAGGAGGAGAACCAAAATGGTCACAGAAGCATAAGAAGAGTGACTTCTTCAAGAAAGAGGAGGCAGTGAGAAGTCCAGTTGTATGGAGGGGCTAAGGAGAGTGAGCGTGGAGAGAGGACCATTGCAATAACAATTCCTTGATGAGGCGGCCTTCATGAGAGCACATCCCATGTCATCGACTCCTTAGTGGCCTGTTGTTGTGGCGTTTTTAGTGGCTTTGGAACCAGATAAGTCAGTTTGTAGATTGTCCAGGTCCTGGTTGCCTTTGAGAGGCTTCACTCGTCACTGAGTCCTTTCCTGAAATGGGGGTAAAAGACTGAGTTCCGGCCCATAATGCAGCTCTGACCATGTCATAATCATGTCCCTGAACAAAGACATCCTGAACACCCACAGAAAAAATCTGACCTGGGCTTCACAACCCTCCAGAATCTGAGCCCAGACTTCACAGGTGGTGGATCGTAGTGGAAAGAGCATGAACCTTGGAGTCAGACGGGCACCATTGAATGCAGCCCTCTTGCTGGCTGTCTGACTTGGACAACTCATGCCCCTCTCTGAGTGCCAGTGTATTTTCTGTATGTAGGCATCATCTGTCATGTGCCTAGTACCATTCCTGGCTTAGGAGGGATGCCCAATAATGTGGAGCAGTTACTACTGTGCAGAGTCAGATAAAGGCTCCTTTGCAACTTTTCTGATCTTGCTTTTGCCTTTAACCGTGGTGGAGGCTCTTCCTCCATCCCCCACTTCACGTAAATCATGCGTATCATTTGAGACCTGGCTTTAGTCCCACCTCTCCCTGAAAACTTCCTCCAAGGACCTTGCTTCAAAGTCCTGTTTCCCTCCTCCAAATCCCTAGGACAATACTCAGTATAATATATATGCTAGTTATTCCTGGGCCAACCTGGGCCATGACTTCTAGTGTTCTTAACTTGTTTTCCTATCTTGATTCTTTGTTTCAGTTTTAAGAGGTTTATGTATTACTTCCCTGACTCGACTGTAAATTCCTTGAGGGTAGAGAAAGGCCTTATAATTTATTGCCATCTATAATTTGTAGCTCTGTTGTTTCTTCTTTTTTGTCTTTCCATTCTTTGGAAGACATGGCCTAGCAGGGAAGGTACATTATTTAGTGTCACAAAGGCCTGGGTTTGAAATAATTGGCAGCCAAATGAAGATTATGTGACATGGAAGAAATCACCTACCCACCGGGAACGCTGCTTTCTTCATCTCTAAAATTGAAAAAATAATAATACCCCCCTCATAGTGTCATTGACGGCATAAACAGTGCATAATTGGTCCTCAGTTATGATGTTTGTCACCACTTCCCTGGGCCTTACTAAGTGTGCAATGATGAATATATCTATTTTGTCAGGAAACCTTAAAAGATTTGCTCTGGAAGGCTTTGCATCCCACAGTCCCACACGGAACTGCCCATGCAGCCAGCCCTGTCCCACCCATCAGAATGTAGGATTCTTCCCTGTTCCTCTCTTAGTACATTGGTGGCACCTTCATTTATGAGACACCGCCTTTTTATGAAACTGTGTTTCTTCCGTTAGACTGGGGACTTCTTAAAGGGAGTAATTCCATTTACTCATCTCCTCAGGGAGATGACGTAGGTAGAGTGGAGAACACAGACAGATGTGGAAACAAACATAGCTGGAGTGAATCCTGGTGGATCACATCTTCTTATTGGCTGTGTGAACTCTGGGCAGGTTTCTTGACCTCAGAAACCTGTATCCTCATCTGCACAAAGGGAGGTCATAGTACCCCTTAGGGCTGTTGTATGAACTAAATGAAAAGTAATGTATGCAAAAATGTTTATCACTGTACCTGGAACATAGCAGATGTTTAACATGTGGGCAGCTCCAGCCCCGGGATGTCAGTTACATAAACGATGCTCACAAGGTGTTGGCTGAATTAAACTAAAAAAGATTTAATACTTATTTCTGTTTTCCACTGATCCATTATATCTTATTATTGCTGATGATCAACACTTGTCACATTTTCTCCCTGGCACTTTACTACAGTAGTTTAAGAAGCATTAGGACTGTGCTTGCAACCATATTGAGCTCCTTGGAAGGGAGGGGCTTTGTTGAAATTAGCAAGGCTGTGTAGGCGTTCATGCTTTTGTTACCCGATGGAAAAGACTTGTCTGTTTTTCCTTGTTGGCAGAAAGGAGAAAAAAGAAGTTGCTTAGAAGATAATTGGCTCTTACCTATTAAATTAACTGAAAGCTAAAGTTAATCTCCAGGGAGATAAACTACAAAATTAAGCAATTTGAGGTTTGAGATCTTGGTGATGACAGCAGGGGAGAGATCATCAAAATCCACATTCTTTCTCTTCTCATGACTGTATTAGCAGGTATGACTCTAGGGAGAGAGAATCAGAGATAGAACACGTTCCCTGGGGCAGTGACCCGGGTACCACCATCTACATCCCTTCCCTTCGGCAAGCATTTAGTGACCGTCTCCTGGCCACGCAGAGGTGGGCCAGGAGCCAGATGTACAGAAATTCACATCCATTATTAATGAAAGTTTTGTTGTTGCAAGTAATGCAAGTCAACTTGAATGGACTTGAATATAACAGAGGGACACATCCTAAGGACTGAGAGTTGTCTCACAGACCTAAGGAAGGGCATGTGTGAGCTGAGCCTCTGGAAAGATGAACCAGGAATTTTCAATCAGTAAGGACCCCAACAGTAATTTCTCTCTGTGGTCACTTCTTCCAGAGCATCTTTTCCCTTGGCTTTTTATATGATTGGCCTTTCACTTACCTAGGCCAATGGCAGGAAAAGTTGGCCACCCAGAATTCTATAATCTAGTCACAAGGAAAGATGGACTCCTTTCTCTGCTTCAATTCTCAATTCCCAAGGATGGGGCTCTGATCAACACAGCTTGGCCCAGGTGTCACCATCTGGTTCAGTCAAGAGGGGCCAGAGGGTCGGGTCATGTTGTATAAACACGGCCGCTGTGATGATACCGCTTTGTGGGAGAGAGCGGTCAGCTGGGGGTTCAATCACTGAGATTGGACAGATATCTTAAAACTTGTCTAGTCTTGATGAATGAGGCCAGGTCCCAACTCTCACATAGTCAGTGAGACAAAAGCAGTAAAAAAGAAGAAAATCGGTGATGATGTCACCGATATGATGATGTCATCATATATGATGATGTCATGCTCAGAAGAAGCCATGGTTTTTCAGCATAGACATGGTTCAGTCTGAACTCTCGGGCTACATTTAAACTGGAGTGGAAAGAACTCATATTTATGGAGCACCTCTATGTCAGATGGACCACTGTCACACATCCAGGGTACATTCCTAAACATCCAGGTAGGTCTTGTCTATTCCATACTGTAAATAAGGAACTTACTGTGACGTAGTCGGGCCTGGGGCCCTCGTGGCAGAACAGGCAACAGGAGGTTGCCTCTGTCCTCTCCCGAATCCTGCACACGCTCCACACAGGCCTTGAAGGGAACATGAAGTCACCCGGTTCCTTTGGCTTTGTCTCCATCACTGGTTGGAATGGCTTTGTCTCAGGAAGAGACACTGCCTTCCACTCAGGGTCCATAAGCCAAGTTCAAGAGTCATACTTGATTCCTCCCTTTTCCTGTCTCTCCCACAGACAATCTATGAATGAGCCCTGTCTGCTCTTCCTGCAGTGTCTGTTTTGATTGAGCCCATTTCTCTACGTCTTAATCCACCCTCCTTGTCTCCTCTCTCACCTGGATCACTATGATACCGCCTGCTTCGACTTCACCCCCTTTTGCCAAAGAGCAGTCGGAGAAATCATTACAAAATGCGGCCATACAGGACAGGAATAAAGACGCAGATGTAGAGAATGGACTTGAGGACATGGGGAGGGGGAAGGGTAAGCTGGGACGAAGTGAGAGAGTGGCATGGACATATATACACTACCAAGTGTAAAATAGGTAGCTAGTGGGAAGCAGCTGCATGGCACAGGGAGATCAGCTCAGTGCTTTGTGACCACCTAGAGGGGTGGGATAGGGAGGGTGGGAGGGAGACGCAAGAGGGAGGAGATATGGGGATATATGTATACGTATGGCTGATTCAATCTGTTATACAGCAGGAACTAACACACCATTGTAAAGCAATTACACTCCAATAAAGATGTTTAAAAAAATAAATGCGGCCATTTACCTGCATAACCCCCGCTTGCCCCCGCCCTACTATGGTGTTTCGCTGGGCTTAGAACTGAATCCACACTCCTTACCTGACCTTCTAAAGCGACACATGAAGGAGCCCTGCCTCCCTCTTTCCTGTGCCGCTCCCATCCCTTCCTCCCTGGTTCTGCTCCCATCACACTAGCTTCTTTCTGTTTTGTAAACAGGCCAAACGCACTCCCTCTCTGCATGACTGCCCTTTACTCGTTGTTCACATCCCCTTTCAAATGTCATTTCTCCAGCAATGCCTTCCTGGACCAGCCTGTCGAAATTAATTGTTCCCCACCCTGCCCCCAGTCACTCTTCATCTCATCAATCTGTTTCATCATCTTCATAACACTTACCACTCTCTGGAAGGATCTCGTTCATTATTTATTTACCGGCTAATTCTCTTCCTTTCCCCTTCAGATGAGAAGCTCTAGGAGAGCAGGAGCTTTCTCTCTCTTGTCTATGACTCTTCCCTGGGACCTGGGCCAGTGCTATGTAGTAGGCATTCAACACATGTTTGTGGCATGAATGCATGACTATTAGGCTGCCTGTGTTAGAAATCCAGGGGCGTTGGGGTGGGGCCTGTACCCTTGCATTCATTACTGGCAATGTCGGGGGGGGCACTTAGTCACTGTCTATTCCAGCACATTCCACTTAAACCCTCCATCACTGGGATTTATCTCTGAGTTTAATCAAATGTAACTTATATCGCAGCCTCCTCAGTAAATAATTGATTTTCCCTGTCTGTTGTCTTCATCACAAATACTCCTTTGTACTCTAAAGAAATCAGTTAATCAGTCGATAGCATACACAGCCCTCTTGTTTAGAAGGCAGATGGAAGATAAAGTGTGGGTCTCGCTCCCACCAGAATCTTCCCGGACCAAAGTAATCTCCCTTAAAAAAATAGTCTGCAAGCAAGTTGGCAGCAGAGAGGCCCAATTAAACCCTCTTGTTTTCTTTTCTTTTCTTTTTTTTTCTAATGGAGATGACCGCGTGAAAGTTGTAGTTGCTGCAGAAGAAAGTTCTCAGCCAGTGGCAGGCTGCACGTGAAAGTAGAAACCCTCGTTCATTTGTGGCTTAATTAACCTCTGTCTGGGTCCAAGAGCAGGCTTTCAAATGCCGAGCGTTCACACACGTGGGGTGAGAACTTCAAACTGGGGGTTTCAACTGTCCTGCGCTCCGCTGTGACCTCAGCTCACCGACTAAATCCCACTCTCCCGCTTCTCTCTGTGCTCTCAGTCATCTGGCTTTCCGTGGGCAGCATGTCCAGAGATTACAGGGGTTCATGTGTAATCCAAATCCTACAGACTTCCTTCCTTCGCCCTCATTGTTTCCCCCAATGAAGAACATTGGGAGAGGTAAGTTTCGCATCTGTGTTCACACATTTGTCTGTTTGGAGCCCACACACGTCTCTGGAGTGGAAGAAGGACGGCGGGAATAATGAAGTGTCAACTCTGATACATGTAGAAAGACTCCATGGAGGCGTTCTCACAGGGAAAAATCCATCTTCCTACTGTCTTCAGGAGGAGTTCTCAGCATTATATCTCTTTGCACTGTTTTAATTGGAAAGATCTTAACTGTCCAATGATAAGGGGTTGGTTAGATAAATTACGCTACATCTATAAAATGGGGATGTCAGGCAGCCACTAAGAATCATGTCCCAAGAAATATTAATATGGAAGAAAAGATGCACTGCCCTGCCAAATGGAAGAAGCAAGCTACAGTTGTACAGTGTGAAAACATTTTTGAGGAATGTGCATTTGTGTGTGTATACTTAGGAAAAAGTTTGGAAGGGCATATACTCAAATGCAGCCACAGATATCCCTGGAAGTTATTCTGGATAACTTTCCCTCTTTTTCCTCTCCTGCGTTTTCCAAATTTTAAGATTTGAGCATGTTCCTCTTTGTAATTGGAAAGAAAAAAAAAAAACAGTTGTTTTATAGAATGGAAATAGAGAAAGTTTAAAAACGTATCTGTTATTTTTTCATTGGAAAACAAGATCATCTTCGCTTGTCATCAGCTCCCAGGGCTTTGTAGATGCCTAATATCTGCTATGATGTGCATTTGCCAAAGGGAGACAAGTTGTGAACTTTCGAAAAGGAAACCCACTGTACCTCCCAGTTCTGGTGGCGGTGACGATCGCCCCGCGCACTCTGACAGACTCAGCTGCCCGCGACGGCTGGCAAACACTCCACAGTTTTGCCAGAGGCCTTTGAGTTGCATTTGGTGAGACAGCGTTAGATCTGGATTTGCCTTCTTGCTTAGGCTTAGCGTCATGGAACATCAAAGCAGGTTACATCATTGGGGCACTCGGCACGACCCCCCCACCCACCCCCGAGCCCTCTTCCCGTCACTCTTGGAATATTGCAGGCACGTGCTAGCTTGCTTCTCCACATCAAGACCCCCTCTCTATCGTCCATCAGAACTCTCTCCCTCAAATGCACTGACTTTGTACTGTCTTCCGTCGAGTTCCCAGGAAACCAGGGGTGGAGATGCAGATTTGCTATAGGAAGCTTATTGGGGAAGTGCCTTCAGAATCAACACCGATGGGGAGTACGGGTAGCAGGGCTGAGCAGAGGGGGAAGTTGAACCCTGCTGCAGCTGCAACAGAGGCCCCAGCTGATCTCACTCTTCCACAGGGAGCTCCTGAGTGGCCTTCAGTGTCGTCCCCAACTGAGGCTTGGGGCTTGGGTTTTTATACTCAGCCTCTTCTAATCCAGTTATCGATTGGATGCAAGCTTCAGGGGGCGGTGGGAAGCGAGGTGAGGGGAACATGGCCTTGGGTGAGGTTACGCTTTGGTGGAGGAGAGTTCCCTGACAGCAGCTCACCCAAGAGCCTTCCTGGGTCAGCATGTCAGCTGGGGGATGAGTCTTCAGACCTAAAGCTGGGTCTGGGAGACACACCACATGTAGCCTGCAGTTCACAGAAAAGGAAGTGAAAATATTGTCAACATATGATACCGTCCAGGAGCTGTACCGCTGTGTTGGGTGCTTCACACATATGCTCGCATAGAGTTCTTACAGTAATCCTGCAGGAGGAACGTTATTAATGTCGTTTGCGGAGAGATGAAGTGACTTGCGCCAGGCCAGGAGGCTCCGAATGACAAAGAGCTGAGGACCCAGGTCTCTCCTGGACTGTGTTCTTTCCCCTGCATCATCCTGCTGCTCCCCCACCCTTATGTGCGTCATCCTGTCTTGCCTTCATCCCCGCCGCACCACAACCATAATAGGACCCTTTCTGTTGCAAATGACAGAGACAAAAATCAATTCAATGACTGTGGATTCAGACCTGTCCTTCCCCTGCCTTCTGCAATCCTATTTCTTACCCAGCCTCAATTGCACATTCTCTTCCTTAAAACTTTTGTTCTGTTTTGGTTTTTGCGTTTGTTTTTCTTTTAGTGTCTTATTGGGGTAACATTGGTTTATAACATTATATAAGTTTCATGTATCCAACCTTATAATTGTACTTCTATATATGCTACAGTGTGCTCACCGCCAAAACTTTCCATCCATCACCATACAGTTGATTCCCTTTACCCATTTTTCCCTCCCTCCAGCCCCTTCCCCTCTGGGAACCACTGCTCTGTTCTCTGCATCCACCTGTTTGCCTTAAAACTTCTTTGGATTAACTCCATTGATTTTCAGCACTCCTGGCTCTGCCTTTTCTGAGCTCTGTGGTCTTGGGCCAGTCTTTACCTCTTGGAGCCGTAATTTTCTCATCTGTAAGAAGGGACTAATAGTGCATGTCACGCTAGGTTGTGAGGGATAAGAGTTCAATGAAGGGGAACATATATATTGTTTAAAGCCCATTCTGTGCCTTGCACTGTGGCATCAACATGAGCTAAAATATTGCACACCTGGTGCATTCCCTTACACCCTTAGTGGCAGCACATACTGGCTTTACCTTCTCTGCCCCTTGGCCACTAGGAAAAAGACCCAAGCCCAGCCATACAAAGACCTGAGAAAGCGAATGGTGTGTACCATCCTCAGGCTGCCGGTAAGCAAGTGTGAACAAGGAAAGCTGCAGGTTAGAAGCCAGGCTGGTTAGTCCTCGACAGGCCCAAGTTAGCAGGATATACCAAGCTCCCAGGCCTTCATGGAAGACTTCAGAAGGACTCGGCAATGGAGGGTTATAGACGTCTTTCTAATCTTAAAACTGGAAGGTTTCTCCCTTTTTCTGTCTCACGCTTCTTCCTCTTACATGGAGGTATGATTGGCTATTTTTCTATTATACCTGACTTGTGTTCGAGAAACGTTGCTAGGGGTTGTAGTGCCACTAGCCTGTTTAATAGCACCTGAGACTTTGGGCACCGTGATGAAAACTTAAACTTGACTTTCCAAAGTTAGAAAAAACTATGTCTACATGTTTGGGGGAGGGTGTTGGAAACTCTGGGTAAGGAAAGTGAGAGCACTTTCCCTTACTCGGTATACTTCCTTCTTCAGCAACTATTTCTTGAGCACCCACTCAATGCCAGGCACTGTCCTAGTTGTTTGAGATGCACAGAGAGGACAACAGAAGACAATGCCAGCCCTCCAGGAGCTTACAGTCCAGCTAGGGGGATTCCCGGGCCTAGGTCCTTCCTGCCTCAACATGCTCTGCTGCACCAGGCGTCACCACATGGAGCACGATGCACACCCCACACTTACTTAGCATGGTAGTCTCTTCAGTTTCCCTTCACAGAGACTTTAAAGTGGTGTTTGCAAGGACAGTGCTAGGAAATTGTTGGGCTAAGGATCTGTTGGCGTGGCATGACGTGGCCAATGATTGTTTTCTTCTGTTATTGAGCTTATTAATGATGTCATACCATTTTTATAATAGATTTTTAAAATTAAATAACAGCTCGCAGAAAAGGAGAACCAAGTAAATACTAATAGACCTTTGTCTACTAGGAAATTGAAAGAAGGCCCAACCGTCAGAGCATAAGAATTGGGTCACAGGTGGGGTCACCAAAGGATCCTGCCTTGTACTTCTGTGGTTCGTAATCTGACTCTGCCTCAGAATCATTGGCCAAACTTTGAAAATGCAGATTGCCAGGCCCTCACCTTAGAATCTCTGGAATCTTACGACTTGGTTTTCTACAGAAAGGTGCCCATGGATGCCAGATATCCTTTATACAGTGTTCTTTCCAGAAGTACCGGAGAGGAGAACTTGTAAAGAAAATGTGTGTATGAGTCATAGGTTGAATATTATTTTAGCTTTTGAATTAGTTTACCTTTTAGCAATGATGACAGCAACCATGTTCATAAAAGTGCCTTTTAGCAGCCCCCTAAGTGTGTCATTCCCCTTGTTCTGCCCACTACCCAGCTAGTTAATTACACAAAAATCAGCATTCTCCCCTACACAGTCAGCATACATAATTTCCTGTCCATTGCAAATCAACACCTGGATAACGGCAAGACAGAATTCTAAGTAAAATAAGATATCTCTGCTCCTGGGCCCTGAAATTCCCCCCACAATCTGTTCTTACATTGGACAACCTAACAGACAATAGAGCTCTCTCAGCAATGGATAGAATGATGTTGGCTAGGCTGGGGGATGAGGGTGGGGGGAAACCTCTTTGAGATTTTCTTATCATCAAGATGGATGGCCTAGTAAATTCAGAGATATGCAGAAGGAGGGAGGATGTCTCAGTTTGGGTACTGGGTTAATAATTCATAAGGTGATCTCCCTCTGTCCTTCAGGAAGGAACATCCTGTTCCTAATTGCACCCTTATTCCCAGGCAACCAAAAAAAAAAAAAAAGTTACCAAACAGCTGGGACCATCACTTCTAATGCAGTATGACTTTGCTATGGTTAGCTTTGGGCCACTGGTACTTAATGTGAAATATATTATGTGGGGAGGAGGAATGCAGTAAATATTTACTGAAAGACTGCCACGTGCCAGGGAGTGTGCTAAGAGCCAAATGTGTATTGTCTCATGTAATTCTTCTAACTGTCCTAGAGAGGAGTGCAAATAACTATAGTTTTGTACAGATGGAGAATCTAACACTCAAAGTTAAACGCCTTTCCCAGAATCGCACACACACAGGTGGTCCCAGAGCTACTGCCGCGCCTCTGACCGCAGCGTTAGGCAACCGTGCCCCTCACTGGCAGCATAGCCTTGTACCGCTGAGCCTACTTCCCTGTGCTTCTGTCCCCTCTTCCTCTGAATGGGATGCAGTCTTTGCCTTCAAGGTTGTTCTGACTTTTCAATAAGACAGTATGTGGAAATGGGACAGACATCCTTGTTTTCAGATATTATCCAGCTTTTTCTTCCTTCTTCCTCATTCTAGCCTCCCTGTTACAGACTGAATGTTTGTGTCTCCTCCCCCCACACCCTCTAAAATTCATGTACTGAAGCTCTACCTGCCAATGTGATGGTATTGGAAGTGGGGCCTTCAGGAGGTAATTAGGGTTAGATGAGGTCATGAGGGTGGGGCCCCCTTGGTGGGATTAGTGCCCTTATAAGAAGAGGAAGAGAGATCAGAGCTCTCGCAGATGCTCTTTCTCTCCACTAAGTGAGGATACAGCAAGAGGGCAGCCATCTGCAAGCCAGAAAGAGGAACCTTACCCAGAACCAAATCTGCCAGCACCTTGATCTTGGACTTCACAGGCTCCAGACTATGAAAAATCGGTGCCTGTCATTTAAGCCACCCAGTGTGTGGTATTTTGTTACAACAGCCTCAGCTAAGACACTTCCTTAGACGTTTAAGTATCTAAAAAAGAGGAGTGAATACTCAGCTCGATATAAGAAATATCTTGATGTTGACCTCTACTAGACAGGAAAATACTGTAACTGTCAAAAGTTAAAAGAATTAAAAGGATCCACAGCCAGACTGTCCACATTAGAAAAAAACAATCTTGGCTCTTGTGTGGGTTTCTGTGGCCATGCTCATTATCTGGGATGAGTGGGGGAGGTAAAGAGAGAACAGTCTTGGGTGTGAAATCTCTTTTGTTTGGCCATTAGCCATCTTTAGTGAACGGCCTGGAGTGGGAGACTGATTACTGATTACGACTCCAGTCGATTCTGTGGGCTCTCTGCCTCAGTGTCATGAAAAATGCTAATTGCCTGCTTCTTTGGGCTCCTGACTTCTGACAGAGAGGCTTGTTTTTGTTGAAGTTTCTGCAAGGTCACTCCCAGTGTGGGACCTCCACGCTGGCAGTGCCTTCTGCTCCAAGACAGGGACATGGTGTTCTTCCTGACAGCATCCTTGAAGCCTTTGCAAAATGGGGAGTTTACTCGGTGCCCTGAGGACTGTCTCCATTTAAATTCAGAGTTATTTCCTGGGTTATGAGATGAGCAGGTTGTGATGAGGCTGAGAACCGCTCTTCCCTAATGGGATGAAGTGCAGTCAACAGTGAACTAACTGCAGGTGTGATATTTACTTTATCCCGTTAGGACTTCTATTCCTTGAAGACTTAGTGAATCACACTCATGGAGTGGATTTGAGATAAAGTCTGTACGGAAGGGGTTTGTAGTGACCCTGTACACTTTCTCAGTGTGATCCAGACTCTGGGAGTCCACTAGCCTCTTTTGAATAAATAAATAAATGCATTCATGTATTGAATTATTCAATACAGCTGGGAACTGTGGGTCCACTTTCTGCCAAGCACCATGCTAGGTTCAGAGAACACAGATGAATCAATCCCTGCCCCCACCCTCAGGGAGCTAACACGTAGAGGAGACAGGCATGAAGACAAAGTCAGTGAGGTGCCCTGGTGCTGTGATAGATGCTGTGAGTGAATTGAGTGAAAATGTGTCTATTTGTTAGGCAAATGCCAGGCTCCGGGGATACCTTGGCTAACAAATCTAACACAGTCCAGGCCTTTCTGGAGCTTACAGAGGAATGAGAAGGAGGAATTTAAACGGATTATTACAAATGAGATTAATTTGTTGCAAGGAGGCAGGGGGATTATCAGGAGAATATTGTGGACACATCTCAGAGGGGACATCCCAGGTAGACCTCTGGGATAGAGACACCTGGACACATGGCGTTGTGCTGAGACCTCAGGTGTCGAAGGGGAGGGGGGAGAGGAGGGGGGAGGATAGGGAAGGGTGGTGGCTTCAAGGCCCAAAGAACAACAGGTGTAAAACTGCAGAGCACAGTGTGCTCAGAGCATGGCTTGTTGGAGGATCAGGATGAAGGCCACTGTGGCAGGAATGTGAAAAGTAAAAGGGAGGGTGGTCCAAAATGAGGTCGATGAGTTCAACAGGGACCATATTTATGGGGGCCTTGCAGGATATTTAAGGAGGTTCATTTTAGTTATACAGCAATATACCTATTTTAGAGCTGTATGCTCAAAAATCTTTTACTGATAGAAATGTGATTAAAACAAAAAAACAAAAAAAAAAAAAAAGAAAGAAAAATGCCCTGGAGACCTTCTTCTGTGGACTCAGGCAGACCTGGGACTAAATCCTGGCTCTAGTACTTACCGAGGTGAATCAATTTAAACAACATGACCTCTCTGAATTTCTGGCTCTGGATCTAAAATATGTGGATAGGACCCACATACGATTGCCTTAACAGTAAGCTGAGCTCTACAAAGCACAGCACACGGTTCTGGCCATGGTTAGAGTCTCTAAATATTAGTTTTAAATGTCATCATAGACGGTTAGCTCTCAGAGATCTCTGGAGAGCATTTTCTCTCTATGAATGCTCATTGGTACGTGGGGAGGCTGAGCCTCCAAGAGGATAAATGACTTACACATAATCCCATAGGTGAAGGTATAGGAACAGAGACCACACCTGAATCCAGGCCTCCTTACTTCCCAGCCAGTTACTGCTTTTCTTCCATGGCATGTGGTTTCCAGTCATAAACCCTGTATCTTCCTCCTTTGGAATTCCAATCAGTGGTATATTGAAAATTCAATTCTCAGATTACTTGGAGAGTTTTGGATTAAGATTCTTGACAAAGCATCCCTTATAGTGATTGTTCATCACTGTTGCTTGTTTATGGAACCTAGTAAAGCCAGTGCACCAGGGCAGAAATCTTCAAACCATTCCGCTTAGGCTCCTTTCCTCTGATGTGAGTAGGAAAGCACTAATGAGGTGGTGCCCCTCAGGCCCTCCCTGTCTCCCAGGCATGTATACCCAGCCAGCCACAAATGCAACTGAACAGTGTTTCTCCCACTTAAGGAGATCCCTTGGAAACATTTAAAAAGAAAGTCTTGGGCTTTTAAGAAAACAAAGAAAACTCTATGAAAATACCTTTGCTGCGTAATGTCTTTTATTATTACTGATTTTTATCCTTTGTGAACTGGTAACATGTTTAAAATATTATTATAAATTTGAAAACCCCAAATCAAAACTTTGTTTTGAAATTCTCATTCTGAGGACACAGTTTGAAAAATAGCACCTCCAAAGAAGTTTTCTACATAAAAAGGTTGCTGTTCGACCACTTGCTGTTCCTGGTGAGCTTCCAGAATTACGAAAGTCTGAATCAACTCAGTCTACTGTGTCCCTCCCACTAGGCTCAGAATCTCAATGGGTGGGATTTAGGAATGTGGTTTTTTGTGTCTGTGTGTGGGGTGTGTGTGTGTGTGTGTGTGTTTTAAACAGGTGATTCTTCATTAAACTAGAATTAGAAAATGACTGCAATAATCTATTGACATTTCCACTAGAATGTAAGCTCCACGACTAGAGGGATATTTATATATTTTGGTCACTGCTGTATCTTTAGCACCTTAGAACTTATAGTGAGCCCTCACTAGAGAGCTTTATACTTCCCCAAATGTTGCTACACTGTTGTTTTAATCTAATCCTCACAACAGACCATAACATAAATAGCTCCTGTGGCCTAGAGAACAAAGCCCAAAAGCTTTAGCTTGGCTTCCAAAGCCCTTCATTGATTAGACCCCTCCAGCCTTTGTCAGCATCACTCAAGCCATGTGTTTGAACACAGTACTTTGCAAGCACATCGATTGTCTCAGGCTTACCCCAAATCAATGTAATCAAAATCTGTGGAGTGATATTTATAAAAGCTGCCTAGATGATTCTAAAACATAGTTAGGGTTGAGAAACACTCAGTCTAACCTAATTACTCACTGTCTCTGAATATTACCATAATCTTCGTTCCTCTAGAAAGCAGCTTCCTTACTTCTCTACCTGTTGAATCCCTGCTTTTTCACCAGCCTCCCTCAAACGGCATCTCAACTCTGCAGCTGTTGCTAATCCTCTCCTCACCAGGCAGAAAACAATTCCTCCTCCCCTCGGCTCTATATGACATTCACAGTCCTGGTCATATTTTGTAAAGCTATGTGTGTCTCCTTCTGAATTGTGGCTTCCAGACAGGAGAAGAGACACTTTTCACTTACCTAGGTACCACAGAAAGCTAGCACAGTGCCTTGCACAAAGAACACTGAGGCGGTGCATTGTAAAGATGGTGATAATATAATTAGGGTGACCACACAATTCACCATCCAGACTGGGATACGTTTGAGAGTAATGAGGGGTGCTAGTAATAATAGCGTCAGGACAAAAGGTATAAACAGGGACTGTCCCAGACAAACTGGAAGTATGAGCACCTAGATAACAATGGCCAACACTGACTAGCTCTTACTGTTTGCCTGTCACTCCTACATGCTGTCTGTGTGTCATTTCTTTGACCTAAACAATGACCCTATGTGGGAGCAACTGTTCTTATCTGCACTGAACAGAGAAAGATGCCGTGGAAGACATGTAAAGGAACTTACCTAAGGCAACACGATTAGGGGCAGGGTGGGAGAGGTGGCACTTGAACTCAGGTCCTCTGAATCCAGAGCTCATGCCGCCCAGTGGAGGAGCTCAGGCCTCAGTGTACGACAGGATGAAGCTCTGTTCACAGCTCAGCTTGAAATAACTTCAGTTACCTCTCTGGCTTTAGTGTCTTTATCCATACAATGATGGCAATGCCTCCTTTCAGTAACCCTGGAGGATTAAATGGGACATGGGATGAGAAGATCAGGCGAGGTGTGTGCGCTTGTGATGTACTTGCCTTAAGAGAAAGCTATCTGCCAGTTTACTGTAGGCTCCATCAGACATCTATCCAAATAGCTGTGACACAAAGCGAGAAGTAGTAAGTGCTATGACAGGTCACAGGAGACCCCATAGCCTAATGGGTAAAAGCATGACATTTTGCTTGAGACCTGGGTTCAAATTCAGGCTGTCATATTTGAATAGACATTTCTCCAAAGAAGATAAGCACGTGGGCAATGAGCACATGAAAAGATGCTCTGTATCATTAGTCCTGAGGAAAATGCAAACTGCAACAATGAGGAGATTTCACTAAACACCTACTAGGATGGCTAAAGTTAAAAAAAAAAAAAAAAGACAATAAGAGATGTAGCAAGAACAGCTGGTGGAGAAACTGGAACCCTCATACTTTGCTTGTGGGATTCTAAACTGTTGAAGCCACTTTGGAGAAACAGCTTGACAGTTCTTCAAAAAGTTAAACAGAGGTACCATATGACCCAGCAATTTCTCTTCTAGGTGTAATCCTAAGAGAATTGAAGAAATATGGCTATGTAAAAACTGGTACAGAAATGTTCATTGTAGCAGTATTCTTAATGGCAAAGAAATAGAAACTGTTTAAATGTCCATCAGCTGTTATGGTATATCCATACAATGGAATATTATTCAGAAAGAAAAAGACGAAGTACTGATACATGCTATTAAATGGAATAATCTTGAAAATGTGATGCTAAGTGAAGGAAGCCAGTCACAAAGGACCACCTATTGTATGATCCCATTTATATGAAATGTAGTTTGCCTCCAGAACAGGCAAGTCTATAGAGACAGAAAGTAGATTAGTGGTTGCCTAGGGCTGGTGGGCTTGGGGAAGATGGGGAATAACTACTTATGTGTACAGGGTTTCTTTCTGGGTTGATGAAAATGTTATGAAATTAGCTAGCAGTGATGGTTGTATAACTCTATGAATGTACTAAAACGACTGAATTGTACACTTTAAAAGAGGGAATTGAATGGTATGGGAATTAAATCTCAATAAAGCTGTTATCTAAAAAAATTCAGGCGATGCCCTTGGCTTTGGGCATTGGTGTCATCTTCTATAAAAATAGGGCTCATGACAGAGACTAACTCAAAGAGCAGATGTGAGGATTAAATAAGACATTGCATGTAAAACTCTTGGCACAATGACTGGTATCGTAAATGCTCGATAATAGTTGATTTTCCTTAAATACATGACCTTTCTCTGTCCATCCTGAAGCAGAGGATCAGTGGTGCTTTCAGCAAAATAGGCTGGGGATTCATGATAACTTAGGATGCATGAAGATTGACACTCTCCCTCACACTCTCAAGTCGTATGTGCCTCTGAAGGAACAGTGTTATGGCTCTGATCTCTGTTATTTATTTCTTAACTTATATATTTGAGACCTTGCTCAAGATGTGCTCATGAAAAATTACCCTTTTAATGGTGGAGCATTTAATGAGAAACCGGATTATCTACTGCATAAGTGCCCTTCATACAAATCAGCTTGGCCTTGGGTCCTAATCTAAATTGGGCTCTCTACTTTCCTCTAAATGACCTAATATTTTCTTATTAATCTCTGCCCTCGTTCAGCTGATCTAGCTCTGCTTCCTCTTATGAAGCATGCTCCTCAACAGAGCTCTGTGCCCTGACAAATGTTTCTTAAGGCTGTCTTTGTATCTGACTTATGGACATTTTTCGGACATGACCTGGAGGCTGGAAGCTGTTTCTTCCATTTTCAAGCCATCTCTCCAATGGAGTTTTAATGCTGCCAGTGTATTAAATATCAACAGATTTGGGCCAGGTGAGTTTTGGTAGAAGTTTAGATGGGGCTTCACAGGGAAGTCGAATAGATGAGAAGCAGTTAATCATCGTGGTTAAGAGAACAGGCTTGAAGACACAGAACACAAGCAAACCATAAGCCTGGGCTTTGGCATCAGGCAGATCTGGGTTCAGGTCCCACTCAGTGAGTTTGGACAAATTACTTGGCCTCTCAAACCTTCAATATAGATCCTTGTCTATAAAACCTAAGTAATAGTACCTACCTCTAGGATTATTTCCAGGGCTAAACAAGTTGGTGCATATAATGAGCTTTGTACAGGACATGATAAATCCTACCTGGTATTGTTATTATACTTAAACTTTGGAGGAAGTTCCAAATAGTGAAAGGGATGCTATTAGTGACTGAAATAGTGTCAGGAATTGAAGAGGCAGAGATGGTATTTGCGATAGAATAAGGTAGAGTAAGATAACCTTCCCAAGAAATAGATCAAACCGTAGGCCACTCCTACCAAATCTTGCATAATAATGCAGGGAGAGGTGACCTGTGGTGCTCACAGCTGGATGTCTGTACGTATAGGGTATATCAGGCAAATGTTCCTCTCTTTGCTGTTAGCCTTAGTCTCTGACATCTGCCCTCACTGATCCCGGAGACTTAATTTTTACATTGATTACACATTCAGACGAATCATCCATGTGTTATATTTGCCTTATGGAAAGTAATTCAAGAAGTTTAATATGCTAAAAGTCAGCAAGGATGCGGTAGAAAAAATACCAAATGGGATTTGGGGACAACAGTTCCAGGCCTGACTATGCAGACGTCCTTCTTTTGTGTTTTCCTGTCCTCAGCTTTGTATCTTCTATGTGCTTCTTTTACTGAGCTGATAGCAGGGGCAACAACTACCATTTATAGAAAACTTACCATGTGAATCCATGCTTTGCACATACTATCTTATTTAAGTTACTATTCATAATACCTCCTAAAGTAGATATTTAATCTTCATTCAACAGTTAAGGAAACAGAGACTTAGCAGATAGTTTAGTTGGCTTACAAGTGAGAGAGCCGTGATTTGAAATGAGGATGTCTGGCTCTAAAGCTTATACCTTCTTACACATCTAGCATAGAGCACTACACATTTTTGTTTGCAGTCATCAAAAACTTGAGCCTCTAGGGGCATAGACTTTGTCTCATTCATCTGTTGCCAGTGAGTAATAGCATCTGGCACAGAAGCGATGCTCAGTAAGGGATGAATGAATAAATGAATGAAATGCAAGCCATGTTTCGTCAATAGGAAAGCATTATATGATGGTTAGCTATTGCTGTTGTTTTTTTTGTCTATTTTAAGTGTGTCCTCAAATAATTCTCAACCCCACATAATGGAAAGGCCTCAGTTTGTCCATCATGTGGAGAGAAGAAATGGGCTGAATTATCTCCAATGTCCTCATATCTAAGTGTCAGACTGATGAAAGAAGGCATGATAGAGGAGGTATCAGAAGTTGAAGTTAATGATATTCCAGGAGGTGAATATCAGAAGCCTTAGGGCATTCCAGGTTTTAAGAACCACATAAGCAATGCCCCAACCTGTGACTCCTTTGATGGGAGTTTGCCGAAGTTAGAGATTTGAATTCCTATGTATTCTTTCTTTTTTTTTTTTTCTAACTATATGAACGTGGACAAGCTATTTGAACTCTGTGACCTTCATCTTTGTCATCTGGGAAATGGATATGGTTGAGTCATTGTGAAGAGGGGGTAAAGTTTATGAAACATCTCACAAGAAAGATGTGCTCAGTTCACAGTAACTTTATTGTCTTCATTTTATGTGGATGTGTTTGAACTTCTGGTTGATGTGTCTCGGCAAAATATTATGCTAATAATGATTGAGAAAGCTGTTACGAGGTGTGGGCGCACCGTACAAAGAAGTATGGAAGCCTCTTTCTGTACACGCGTGAGTTAACAGAAGAGACATTGTAAAATCATTTTTTGATAATTGCCCCGGAGTCACTGCTTGATACAAAGCAATTACTCTGGAGTCTCACTGTAAAACAGCCCATGGAATTGGGTGTAAGGAGGGTCTTGGACCCGGGCCAGAGTCATATTAAATGCTGGAAATGCCGGAGAGGCTCAGGGCTAATACTATTCTAACAAGAATGTCAGACATAAACTCCTAGTGGGTGATGATCGTTTGTTGATGACCTAGTGTGTATCAAAATCCGTATTGGCTACTTTATACGTGTCATCATGTTTATTTATCTTAATGCCCCTTTGAGATTGGTTATTTTTAACTCTTTTTTTTTTTTTTCTCCCTGAGAAAATGGAGTCTCAGAGAGAACTGTGTAATTTGCCTGAGGATTTAAAAGGATAGAGCCAGAATTTGCATACAGGAGTCTTACCATTCTTTTGTCCGTGGTCTAATGGTTTGACTTTCATAGCATGCTGGTGAACCAGAGAACCAGTCTCGGAGCTGCGGATAGTTAAAGCCAATGGGCCCTGAACACCTACTTATCTGAATCCTGCATTTCTCTCTTTCTAGGTCAGGATCGCAGTGAAGCCACTTTGATAAAGAGGTTTAAAGGTGAAGGGGTCCGGTACAAGGCCAAACTGATCGGGATTGATGAGGTTTCCGCAGCTCGGGGAGACAAGTTATGCCAAGACTCCATGATGAAACTCAAGGTACTGCACAAGCATTTTAATTGAAATAGTGTGGGTTTGATATGACCGAGAGGAAGAAATGATTACAGTCATTCTGGTAAACATATTTTTTTATTCATATACTGGTATATTACTTGGTACACGGATGACTCACTGCATTTATTTATTGGGAGGACATGTCAATCGTTTAGCAAATGTTTGTTGAGCATCTCCTATGTGGAGGTATTTTGCTAGCCCCTGTTGTACAGTTTTTGAACATATCACATGTTATTCAATTGTATCTTCACTGTGCGATGCCTGCAAAAATAAAAGTACAGAATCATCAAATTGTGCTGTCACTCAGATTTTATAAACTTTCTACTTGATTTTTGAATAAATTTTATATATTTCACCATATGATGAATATGGTAAAAGATGATATATTAATAAAAAAGCTGATTTTATTCATTCTTGAAATTTCTATCAATGTCCCCCAAACACTTTAAAGGGAAAATGTTATAAAAAGTGATATGTAACTAGATATTGACATTTGGCGGTATCACGAAGAGATTGATGATTTTAAATGCTTTAAAGAAGGCTTTTCACTGAGAAAACTAAGAAAGAAATAGAGAAAATTTTTAATATGCAAAATAAGAAAATTATGTTATTAAATAGCCTTTAAAAACATACAAAATTGAACATTGTTTGTTCCCAGATTCTGGTCTCCATGTAGTCTGTGTCTCTTTAAAAAGTAATATAAAATATTAGAAAAACAGATGATTTAGCAAGAAGTTTACAAGCTATCTTATGCATTTAAGACCTATAATTTAATTATTTTCCTGATTATAGAATTCAAAAAATGCTCATTGTAAAAATTTTGAAAGTACAGAAAAGTATGAGGGAAAATTAAGCTTATCCACAATCCCACCACAAAAAGAAAAATCAGTATCAGCATTTTTGTGTGTAACTAACACTCTCTCTTTGTATTTTTATATACATTTGTGTATATGAATCATACACATATATGTAGTGTAATTGGAATTACTATTTATAGTTTCATATCTTGTTTTCTTTCTCCCTAATAATATATCATGAGCATTTTTTCTTATCTTCTAATAGTCCCTGAGGATACAACTTGGTCAATATAATTTTTTTTAATGTAAGAAAAAGGGAAGAAAAGAAAAGAAAAAAGAAAAGAAGGCTGGCCAAGTGCCTACTAATATTAAATGAGACAATATCTATAAAACACTCTCTACATTGTCTTTTCTTTGATAGATGCTTAATAAAGCACAGGTATTAATTTTTTTTATACTGTACACATTTTCTCAACAGTTTAACATGTATATTAGATGCTAAGACTCCCTGTAGTATGGCTGTAGGAATCATTCTTTTTAAAAACTCTTAATTTTCTAAACTGTGTATCATTACTTTCTTTTTTTTTTTTTTAGCTGTTATACAGCAAACTTTATTTTAATAGTTATGAATCTACTACAAGGCATACTAGAAAAAGGTATAGAAGACATTAAAATCATGAGTTCACAGATTGTCTCCTTGGAAGAGGTTAATGTATGCTTTTATAAAAAATAATTAAGCGGGACTTCCCTGGTGGTGCAGTGGATAAGACTCCACACTCCCAATGCAGGGGGCCCGGGTTTGATCCCCGGTCAGGGAACTAGATCCCACGTGCATGCCGCAACTAAGAGTTTGCATGCCGCAACTAAGACCTGATGCAACCAAATAAATAAATATTAAAATAATAATAATAATTAAGCAATGTTATAAGATTTTAGGACAGTCCAGGAGTGAGCCCCCTTCTTCTGCCAAGTTCAAGTCTGAGTGATAAATACACAAAGGAGTCCAACAGGAAGAATTCTAAATTCCAGCTTCATGACTGATAAATGCTGGTCTGGAGGATGTGACGTAGATACACAGCCACAGGGCATCCTTGAAAGAGATAGGCCATTCCACTTGGTTTGTGGGGTAGTTGGATAACTTCAGCATTCCATGTTCACCCACCGTGACCCCTGCTCTGCCCCAGAGCAGGACTGTGATTCACGCATGAGATCAGACCAGAACACAACCTCTCTACCAGCGGGTAGATTGCAGAGAGAGAACCCAGAAAGACTGAGCCAAGGAGACCCTAGTCAAGAATGGGGATAAAGGCCTGCATCTTGATTCTTGCTGAAGTTGCTCCTTACTGAGTATGAGGCCAGGCAAATGGAGATTTGCTTTCGACAAATATTAATTGAAAGACATCAAGAAACTCTCCGGTGGCCTGGTTCTCACCCAGAGCCACAAGTCTGCTGAGAACAAGAAAGAGGCTGGTGCATCTTCCCCCAGCATCCTGGTAGATAGCGTTCACCAGGCATGGGTCACAGAGCACCTCACTGACAGCTGCTTTCATAGAAGCATGGAGGTCTCAGCGTATGTGAGACAGGAGTTGGCCTGTGTGCCCTGAAGTTCTCCCTCAGGATTAACACTGGGCCAGGCTAGCTGTACCAGGCCTGGCCAGGATTGCCGACCTTGGCGTGTGTGTGTGGTGGGGGGGGGGGGTGTTACCTGCAGTAAAGTACCCCATCTGTCACCCCTTATAACTGTGAGGTCCCCAGAGCCCTGGAGAGTTGGTCCAACCATAACACGCTCCTGTCAAATGCTCTGAACTTGATGGTTCTTGGTTCCCAGACAATCGTCTTTCGTTATTTGCAAGTTGCAGAGCAGAATGTTGACATTTCTGCTCCCCGTAGTGTTTCTTTAAGAAACACAGAAACATAAACGATCGATTCTCCATTTGGCCACTTGCCCAGGAAGGAAAGACAAAGAAGTACAAAACGCCTGTTAGCCTTGCAAAAGGCCCACTTGTTCATGTCAGGCCATAGGAGAAAAAAATTTTTTTAATCTGTTTTTCTTTGCTAGGCTTTCTGAAGCTGGTGCCTCTTCCTGTTTTAGAGAGTTTTCTCTTGGATTATAGAGATTTAAGAGGGGATTCATAATGTGAGTATGAGTGAGCCATTGCCTGTCCACCAGCGAAGCCTCATTGTCATTGTATTTTAATTTAGTCAACAACGCACTTTTACATATATTATCTCTTTCGCTCTTATGAGGTAGCTATTAGCTTCCCTGTTTTGTAAATAAAAAATCTGAGGCTCACGGAAGTTATAGGATTTGCCCCAGAACCTTCATTTCATCTGGGATAAGCCCAGAATTCAAGCCTGTATCTCCAGATGTCCAGAGTTTGATAAGATATAGTTGAGTGCTTTGTTCTATTCTGTTTTGTATCTGCGTTGAATCTATCCTGGTTCCCCAACTAGAGTTTAAGCTCCTACCAGTAAGCTACATAGCCCCACATCATTGACTTCCAAAGCAGTCAACTTTCAGAGGTATCGGGCAAAATGGTGGTGGTTGAAGCTATGGGAGAGATGGGCTGATTACAGAGCCCTAAGTAAATCTGTTAGTCAGGGTCCTGTAAGAAACACCCAGCCCGACTAGGTCAGATGAGGATACTTTAAGGCAGGAGCGACATACAAAGGTTAGGCAAGGTTAAGGTAGCAAACAGGAGCTGGTGAGGCACTGGAAACTAAAAACAGTGGGAAGCTGTTACCATCCTAGGATGAGATCTATTTACTGGAACCCAGGGAGGGCGAGATTGCGGACAAAGTCCCTTCCCTCGCCAAGTGAAATTGTAGAACAAGGATGGGAAGGAGGCTGGATGAAATACCCTGACCTCTCTCCTTCCACCCTCTGGTCTCCCGTCTGTGCCTTCCTGGGTGGCATCCAGAGGGCAGGAAGCTCAGAGGACCTGGCAAGACCACAGGGGCCAGTCTCTGGGCACACAGCAGGGCAGAGGAGGATATTTGTATTCTCCTTCTTACCTCGGAGAAGTGAAACCTAGGATGAGTTTTCCCCCAAAGATCTACAACTGATAACCAGTAGGGCTGAGATTGGAGACCAGGTTTAGTTCATGGAGCTTTCTGGAATAGCATTCTAGGTTTTCAGCTATTCAGGTTGCACACCTGCTTGACGTGTTCCCTGGAGATCACAGTCATCCCATTGTGTGCATACACCCTGCTGGGTGAGGTTTCTCAGAGTCCTTTCCTGTGCATCGTCTTATTGGATTCTCACGGCAACCCCTGAGCTGGACAGGGCAGGCTATCAACCCTGGCTGGCGTGCCTGCCTGACCCCTTCCCTGTGTATAAAATCCTCCAGCAAGATGCTGCCTCTGTGTGACTCCCTTAGGGACACCTGCATCAGTCACTCCATACAGTGCCCAGCACATGGCATTGCTTCGTAGAATCAGTATTAGTATTAGAGGTGATGGTCACAGTCATTTGCTGAGCTCTCCTTGCACACTGCCCCCCATGCTAGGTGCGGTATGTGCACGCTTCACTCTTAGGAAATAAGAAGTATTCTCATTTTAGAGTTCTCCTTCACTACTGAGTTTGGAAGCTGGTGGTCCCACCTTTTTTTCATCCATGCCTCCCCAAAGAGCCCTTCCAGAGGGTTATAATAGAAGCAGCCCTAACACTGGGATCCGAAAGGTCACTGTTTGAATTCCCTCTATATGTCTTCTTAGTTCCTTGAGGTTTGGGGTGTTCACTTGGCCCCCCGATCTTATGTTTGGTCATTTGTAAAATAAGGGAGATAATTTTTCCTTCCCAGGAATGTGGGATGGGCTGAATTATATGACGTGTAAGAGAACTCCTACCATTTGGTAGGTACCCAAGAAAACATCTGACTCCTTCATTTCCAGGGGGCCAGCAGTGACTTTGTAGGTCAGGTGGCTAATATTAGGCACAGAAACCCCAAAAGACACCTACCTCCATATCTTCCGATTCCCCAGCCAGCCCTGTCCCTTGGCCCTTTGTCAGTGCTACATAACAGCACTGAATCGTCTGTGGGGAGGTGAGCCCTTGCAGTGTGCTGTCTGGTGGCAGGCTTGCTTCGACTTCATGCAGGTTTTCAGGGCTTAACTCAGGGTCCTGTCTCTCAACATGCCTGATGAAACCGGAGTTTTATTTCCCCAAGGATCACACCATGTGGATCATCCTTCTCTCTTGCATTTGTCCTGGGAAGCTGTACATCAGCAGCCCCAAGCAGAAGTGCTCCTGAAACATGCACGCTGGCTCCTCCCATCCCTCTTTATCTGCAGCCACCTTCTGCCAGGGAGTTCTTTGATAGCCACCTGGTCAGCATCACTGTGTGCTGGGAATTAGCACAATTTGATGTTGTGGTAATTCTAAGAGCTGGGGGTTGTTAGGACCATCTTGGAGATGGGGACATTAAAGCTACTCTTCTTGGGGCTTCCCTGGTGGCGCAGTGGTTGAGAGTCCGCCTGCCGATGCAGGGGACACGGGTTCGTGCCCCGGTCCGGGAGGATCCCACATGCCGCGGAGCGGCTGGGCCCATGAGCCATGGCCGCTGAGCCTGCGTGTCCGGAGCCTGTGCTCCGCAACGGGAGAGGCCACAGCAGTGAGAGGCCCGCGTACCGCAAAAAAAAAAAAAAAGCAAGTGTCTTTACTCTTAACTTGCATAATATCAACTTTGGCGAGGACTCTTGATAGCACATTCATGTAACAATAATTTCCTGAGTGTCTCCTGACCTTCAGGGACAGTCCAGGGACTGTCCTGGGTACGAGGAAGAGAGCCGTGAGCAGCATAACATACCTACCTTTTGTGACACCTACCTTCTAATTGACTCATACACATATCTTCAGTTTACAAAAAATTTGGGGAAACAGATTTTTAAGAAGTGGAATGCACTTGGTAGGCACTTTCCTTGAAAGCTCAGGAATGATTGGAAAAATGGTAGAAGAACATACAAAATGTGTGGGTAAAAACGGCAAGCCTTAGACATATGACCATAACATTTTTCCAAACAAAATTGAGACATGCAGTCTGGCAATATATTTTCTTTTCTTTGTGATCTCTAAAATTAATTCATATGAAAACTTTTCCCAGAAGTATAAAATTAAAATCACATTTAGGAATGTATTCCACGACTCATCTTTATTTAAAAGGTTAAAACCATATCTAATACAAAACCCAGCAAAGATTTTTAACAAGAGGACTATATTCTATTTATCCTGGGGTCTCGAATTCTGAACTGAGCATCTAGGCACAAAGTAGACACTCTATAAATCTTGGTTCGTCCAATGAATACATGTTCAAATATCTGTTTGTACAGTTTTTGAGCAGTGAGGACAAGTATTACCCTAAAACATCAAGAAAATGCAAGCCCGTCGGGGAAGGCAGCATGGAAGTGGGGAGGGAATGGAGTGTGCATGATTGGTGGCTTCGGTTCATGATATCTGACATGCCTTTGCTTTGGGACCGGAGGGAATTTTCAAATGAAAACACTAAAGTAAAAAGCACATCCTTCCTTTCAACAGGGCGTTGTTGCTGGCGCTCGTTCCAAAGGAGAACACAAACAGAAAATCTTTTTAACCATCTCCTTTGGAGGAATCAAAATCTTTGATGAGAAGACAGGGGTAAGTAAAAGAATAACATGGCATGGTGAAGTTGAACCCACTGACAGATGGGCCCTTAAAAGCCTCTACTCTCTGGGCAGGGACATCAAACAAGCATAAAAACAGATAAAGCAACTGACAAACTTGATCAACTGTGATTGTCCATCAGAGGGAAGCTCTTTCCTGACCTGGCCACAGTGTGGCTGCACCAACACAGTGTGACTGTGTTTCTTGCAGTGTAATTGGGATAAAAGTGTCACACAGTCCTGGTAATGCAATAGGGAGATTGATGTGCTTTGAAGCGCGGCGGCTAATGTGACAGTTTAAGTGAAATTTCTTTGTGTGCCGGCAGCTTTAATGACATGCATCCTAGAGGGAGATGCACGGGGGTCAGTTGACTTGGTCAAAGCATCCAGACTCTCTTGAGTTGAACCTGTGGCACCTCGCAATTGCTGTCATCAAAAAGAATAAATGGAGTTTTCAATCTTGAAAAATCTCTATCACTGCATGATTGGGAAATGTAAGGGCTGATCTGTTTGTTAAACCCACTGAAGTAGTGGTTTGTATTTTCACCAACCTCCGGGCAGCAGTTAGCTCCCAGCTTCATCCCCAGGACTTGCCTTGCATTGTTGGCCTTGTTCATTGATGGTAAGGGAAAAACAGAAAAGCGTTCTGTTCTTTGATCTGTTTTGTCCAGAGAGCAAGAGTCAAGTGGACATGTTTTCCTTTTATTCATTCAGTGCTTTATATAGCTTCTAACACACCTCCGCCTATGCCACCTCCTTTGAACTTCACGGGTAATTTGTCAAGCACTGTATAAACAATACTCAACCAGCCAAGTTACCTAACCTTGTCATTTTGCATTATAATTTTCTCGCCTTTGTTTTGACTCATATTAGGATAGCAGTGGGTAGTAGGATGATAATTTAACAGTAAAGAATGGATTTTCTTGAAGAAAAATTATTCCTGAATAATAATAGCACAGACATTTGTACACCCATGTTCATAGAAGCATTATTCACAATGGCCAAAAGGTAGAAGCAACCCAACTGTCCCTCTGTGGATGAATGGATAGACAAAATATGGTGTGTGTGTGTGTATAATGGAATATTATTAAGCAGTAAAAAGGAAGTTCTGACCTATGCTACAACATAGAAGACGTTATGGAAAGTAAAAAAAGCCAGTCACACGTAGACAAATTCAGCAGGATTCCACTTAATGAGGTATCTAGAGGAGTCAAATTCACAGAGACAGAAAGTAGAATGGTGGTTGACTGGGCCTGGGGGGAGGGGTGGTAAAGAGTTAGTGTTTAATGAGTACGGAGTTAAAAGTCTGGGGAGAGGGAAACAGTGCTGTTGATGGATGGCTGTGATGGCTGCTCAACAATATGAATGTACTTTATGCCACTAAAAATGGTTATAATGGTAAATTTTATGTTATGTATGTATTACCACAATAAGAAAATCTAGTAGTAATAATGACCATTTGTTGAGTACATACTAGGTACATATTAGTCACTTTGCATACATTATTCAGTTTTGTCCTCACAAGGGTCCTATGAGAGAGTAATAATAACAGGTACTGCGTCAAGCACATAGTACGTTCCAGTCATTGTCGTACGCCCTTTAGAAGTACCAATCCATTTAATCCTTACAACAACCCTGTGAGTAGATAGTGTCGTCATCTCCATTTTATAGTTGAAGATATTAAGGAGAGAAAAGTAACTTGCTGGAAGTAGGTGATGGTGGAGACAGGATTACAACCTAGGTTGTCTGGCTTATGAGTCCAACCACAATGTCTTATCTCTCAGGGTAAGTGACTTTCTCATGTTCATCCAGCATGTAGGAGGCAGAGCTGGGATTTAGCCTCCAGTTGACCTGAATCAAAAATCAAAGCAATTGACCTCTATGTTATAGGAAAGGTGGACCTACCTGGGGATGCCGTGGTAAAGGGAGTTTAAGATGTGGGCACAAGCATCGGTAGTCAAGGAGCTTGAAGGCAGCAAGATTAAGAGCCTAATGTAAGCCTCTTCTGCTTTAATAAAATTATGGTTTCTAAAATTAGGGAAGATTTTCCTTTTCCTGGGCAGACTATCGTTTGGAGACCTGTGCTCAGTTCTGAACCTCACATTTTAGAAAAGACATAATCGAATCAAAGTATATCCTGATGAGGGGAGCAGGGCAGTTGGGGGACTGAATACTATGCTGGGCCAACACTTCTGAACACAGATGTGGCCACGTGGGATCCTGGGTAACACACAGGAGGCAGAGAGCTTTGGGCTTGTAGAAACTTGGAGGATATCATTGACCCCTTAGCATCCTTCATGGTAGGGATCCAAGGAGCGTGGATCAAGCCTATCTGAGAGATGCTTTCACAAGGATCTATATGCCCAATATAAGTCATGATCTCTAGTCTCTTCCCAAGTCCATGCCTGCCCATCACATGACACTGGCATCACCAAAGGGACTGGAGTAAACCAGAGTATCAGATATTTTCTTTTGTCTAGGGCCATGTGTTTGGCTTTGCTATTCCATCATGTACCCTACCATCAAATAGTTCTCATCACCAAACTTTAACTAATGAGAAGAGGTAGTTTATATTCTTTACCTTTCTCTAAATCCTCACGCAAGGATGGTTAACCTGGCCCCAAAGAAAGATATCACCAAACCTTATAATGTGATTTTTTTGATTCTTTATCTGGACACAAAGAGAACAGCAGTAAAGTTATTATTTCAGCTCAAAGCCATTTGGCTTTGTTGAAAAAAAATGTCATCTCCTAGTGGAGAATCGGGGTGAAGGCAGAGTTAAATGTTTTCTGTCTGGCTTCGTCTGCTCCAGTTCTGTTTGATTAACCTTAGGCCCTGTATCATTGGGCTTCTGCTACCCTAGCTTGTTAATTTGTCTCAACACAAGCCTGGGGAAAAGTGGTGGAGAGAATCGAACATTTAAGCCTGAACTAGAGAGGATGGTGGGAGCAAGGCCCTCCATATTAATAGCGTTCATCTCTCCAAAGAGTTGTCTAGTAGAAAAAGCAGCTGACTTGTTCTGTGTGACTCAATGGACGGAACTGAGACCAGGTGATAGAAGTTTCTAGGAAGCAGTTTCAGTTTATGAGGAAGAAGAATTTCCTGCGAGTCAGAGCTGTTCAGCATGTAGATGGACCACCTTCTGTGCAAGGGAGTTCACCAGCCCTAGGAGGATTCAAGCAACAGTCATGTTATGGGGATATTTTGCAAGGAAGTCAAGTAGAAGGTGAGATGTTGACCAAAGTCACATCTTTGGGGAATCACCAGAGTTGATTCCCCAGACTAGTTTAATAGTCTGTTTCTCCCTTAAAGTCAACCCTATCGATGTGATTTATCTTCAGATAAATGGAGGTTTTTCAAAACCTCCATTGGAGATTATGAGCAGGAACAGTTTACTGAACCTTTGTCGTTGCACAGCAGGGGACCGGCTGAATTATGCAGGATAAGAGTCTAAGTGAAGTGTTTTGTCCTACATATCAAAGAAATGGAAAACGAGGTCTTTGTCATTTGGAATGACAAATTTTAGTTGTTTATCATGTCTACAGTATTCCTGCTCAAGCTTGGCTGCACTATTTTTTTCAAAACCGAGAAAAGAAACATTAGCAGAACGTGACAATAGCTACAATTTTAAAAATCCAAAAGCTGTCAGAAGCGTTTTGATCCCAATTAAAGAGACCCTTTGCAGCAATTTACACCTTGTCTTGAATTTCAAAGGGTTCTTGATCCCAAACCTTATGTGAGTAAATTTTATTAGTAGTATGTTGCAGGAAATAAATCAATAACAAAAGCTGTTCATATGTTCAGATATCTAGGTATTGCTAATATGTCAAAAGGATCAGTGAGAATGCAGAATATGTCATAAATGAACTCACTGTTACTAGTAATAGTAGGAGTGGTAGCAGTAGCAGTAGGAGTAGAAATGGTTTCATGTCAGTATGTTACTAGCTCCTCAAATCAGACCAGTGGACACCAAGGCAGGAGTGATGTCATCTTCATTTCACAAATAAGGAAACTGAGATTCTGGGAGTGTTCCTGACTTGACTGGAGACTCAGATCAGACCTTCCAACCCCAAATCCTATGTCCTTCCAGGGAAACTCACTAGCTTTCTTCTCTCCCCACTTATAATTTTATTCCATAGAATTATTATAATTTGTGCCATTAAAAAATCAGAAATATTGGGACTTCCGTGGTGGCACAGTGGTTAAAAATCTGCCTGCCAATGCAGGGGACACAGGTTTGAGCCCTGGTCCGGGAATATCACACATGCCTCGGAGCAACAAAGACTGTGCACCACAACTACTGAGCCTGTGCTCTAGAGCCCATGAGCCACAACTACTGAGCCCGCATGCCGCAACTACTGAAGCCACGCGCCTAGAGCCCGTGCTCCGCAACAAAGAGAAGCCACTGCAGTGAGAAGCCCACACACCGCAACAAAGAGTAGCCCCCGCTCACCGCAACTAGAGAAAGCCTGTGCACGGCAACAAAGACCCAACACAGCCAAAAATAAATACATAAATAAATAAATGTTTAAAAATCATAAATATTGCAGGAGCCTAAAGATGAGTCTGTTTCTCAGGATAGAGGGCAGTGGTCTGTATCATCTCTTCCAGATAATGAAACATCTTGTTGCCACAATCACAGATGGATTTTGCTTCTTCATTTAGTTTAGCCAGCACTGATTGGCACTATTATTTGCACCATTCTAAGTACATTATAGCAATTCTATGAAGTAAATGCTATTATCATCACCATTTTACAGATGAGAAAACTGAGGTCCAAATAATTAATTACACAGCTCTCAAGTGGCAGAGCTGAGATTCAAACCCAGGTAGTCTCGTCCAGAGTACACTAGTGCTAATTAGTACTAGTACTAATGCTAGTAATATATCACACCTTTCTTAGTGTGTTTGGGCTGCTATAACAAAAATACTGTAAACTAGGTGGCTTATAAACAGCAAATGTTTATTTCACAGTCCTAGAGGCTGGAAAGTCCAGGATCATAGCCCCAGGATTTGGTGTCTGGTGAGTGCCCGCTTATAGATGGTGCCTTTTTCTGTGTCCTCTTATGATGCAAGGGGGAGAGGGGGAGGATGCTTACTAGGACCTCTTTTATAAGGGCACTAATCCCATGTATAAGGGCTCCACCCTCATGACCTAATAAGCTCTCAAAGGCCCCACCTCCTAATACCATCACCTTGAGGGTTAGAATTTCAGCATATGAAATTTGAGGGGATATAAACATTTCAGACCATAGCAATATCAAAGTTTATAAACGATTTCCTTTTATATGTATTAGAGCAGATTGAGTATTATCCCTGTCTTACTGTCACCATTATTCACTTTCATTTTAATGAGCTTTCCTGAGTGAAGATAAAAGGGGTGGAGTTACAACTGGGACTGTCTTGTGGATAGAACGTTGGCAGTGTAACCAGTACCTGGTCAGGCAAGAGCATATCGGATGCCCGTTTTACGCCACACGATTATCTGTTTCCTGAGGATTCAAAGATGAAGAAGATGTGTCCTTGCCCCTGAGGTGTTCACAGTCTGGTGGCGAAACCAGACTCACAAAATGAACTAACAGCTGCTGAGACACAGGTGTGAATGGAGTTGTCGGTACTCAGGGGATGGAGACCGAGCTTTGCCTGAAACAGTCAGGGTTTTTCACAGAAAAGGGCACACTGACTTGGCAGTGGAGGAGTGAGTTGGAGAGGACCAGGTAAATGAAACGGGTCAGGGAAGAGAAAAACGTATTTCTAAATGCACAAATGTCTAAAGGAGAAAGATGTGTGTGTGTTCATTTTTCCCTTCAGGAAATATTTATTGAACACGTCTGTCAACACACGTATGAACAAGGCTGTATCTTTTTGTTCATCACTGTTATCTATCTGGTTAGCACATGATGTCCACATAGTAGGTGCTCAGTAGTACTTATTGCACAGAAAATAAAATGACTTAGTGATTACGACTCAGCAAATGTACACAGAAAAACTAGGGCATAGCAGGGGAGAAGTGGAGAGTGGCCCAGGATTGAATATTGTCCCTCATAATAGAGGGGTGATGATGTTTTAACTGTCATGGCTGCACTTACATTTCACGGCTGATTTAATAATTTATTCTTCAGTGAAAACCAGATATCACCTTATTCATGTCTCTTCAAAAACAGGACTGTTCTTCCTTTATTTCTAACTAGATATTTTGAGTGGACTTGGGGAGAGCAGCTGAGGTGGAGCAAAGGAAACTGGTCCTAGGGAGGGAGACAGGTAGGAAGATGAAGGCGTTGCAGAGCAGGATGCTGGGACCTGGGACACCCCTGTCATCCTGAGAGCCATTGAAACAGTACATAGGACTCTCACAAGATGACTAGCCTATAAGCAGGACCGTCTGTAGCAGGCTTTTGTGGATTCTGTCTCATTGGACGCCCAACAATTCTTGGAGGTTTTATGACCCCTTTTTACAGAGGAGTCATCTAAGGTACAAGTAGGGTGAGTGGCTTGCCCGAGGCTACTATGAGTAGCAAGAATTGAATTCAAATTCACATTTATAACTCCTAAGCTTGTTTTGTTTCTTTTCCTCCAGAGATTCTCCACTTGACTGGTTCTATTCCCAGAAGGGGCTGCTTTGGAACTTAACGTAGGCATTTTGGGTGGTCACGACTTTTGGGGAAGGGGGTGGTGATGCAGGAATTTACTAGGGGCAAGGACGCTAGCCACTCTGCAATGTACAGGACATTCACTCACAACACAAATGTTTCCTGTGCCATGTGACTTTAAATGTCTTATCACACATTCATGTAGATGAAAAACCTGTTTATAATTACCTGAATCTAAAACCTAACTCTACTTTATCTATAAAAAAAAGTGATTTTGTACAATATTCATAGTAGTGAGTTTTCCAGAAATGCAGCTAAACAGAGAGAAAGATGTGCTTTGTTCTGTTGAAACCTCATCAAGAGTTGGTCATCACTTTGGAAAACCCCTCCCCCGTGATGCTTTTCATATTTGAGTCACCAGCAGGGCACTACTCCATCAGTTTCAGGTATAGCTGTGTTCACCATAACTGGACTTATATGGCGTATCTTTAAAAATGTCAAATATAAAGGGAAGAGTTGAATGATCTCTTAAAACTGAATTTATTCACTATAAGAAAAGCACAGACATAAGACAGTGTCATCATGTTCTTCTATTGTAGTTGTAACTAAGCCTTTCTATGTTGAAATTCATACTCTTTTTAATTAGAAATCATCTTCTTTTATTTCTCCTTTATAAGTAGGATATTTTGACTTGCTTAAACTTCATGTGTACAGGTAGATTATATAATCATTTCCAGATAATAAAAGAATTACAAAATATTGGTTTATAAGAAGGAGGTGTTGGGTCAGATAAGGTTAAGAATCCCTGTCTAGACCATGCTGCCATTTTCATTGGTTCATTCATTCATTCATTCCACAAATGCTTATTGAGTGAAAGGGATATTCTACGTGATGGATAGGGATGAACTAGCCTGAAACCTTTTCTTCAAGGAACCTACAACCTAGGAGGCAAGACCTATGTATATAACTAAAAACTCAAAGCAAGAATAACAATATGATAAGAGAAAAATATAAAATTATCATGAGAGTTCAAAAGAAGAAATGGGGCTTCCCTGGTGGCGCAGTGGTTGAGAGTCTGCCTGCCGATGCAGGGGACACGGGTTCGTGCCCCAGTCTGGGAGGATGCCACATGCCGCGGAGCGGCTGGGCCCGTGAGCCATGGCCGCTGAGCCTGCGCGTCCGGAGCCTGTGCTCCGCAACGGGAGAGGCCGTGACAGTAAGAGGCCCGCGTACCGCAAAAAAAAAAATATATGTTAAAAAAAAAAAGAAGAAGAAATGATTTCTTCCATCTGAAAAGAAATATGGAATGATTTAGGAACAAAGGGCTGAACTTTGAAGGATGGGCAGGGTTTCAAGTGAGAGATACAAGAGGACCAGTATCCAAGCAAAGGGAATTATGGGGAGTGCTTACTAAGGCCCTAAAGGGAGAAAGTCATGAAGAAGGGCAGGTGTGGAGAAGAGTTGAGATGTCTGGATATTCTGGATTGGAGGATGTGTGATTGCTATCAGTGAGAGAAAACTGAGAGGGTTGGCAGGGCCCTATTGCGAGGCCTGGAATGTACGACTAAAGAGTTTTGGTTGAATCATGTCCATTACAGCCTGAGTTATTATTCATTGTACTCTGTGGCCCTGAAGCTGCACTAGCTATACAGAGAGGTAGGTACAGTGACTCTAAGGCCACCCTCGACCCATCAGATGTCTTTGCGCAAATCAGGGAAAAGTCCCTTTCTTTAAGGCTCATTGCCCGGGATGACTTTTGCTGGGAAACGGTTGCAATAAGTGTACATGTTTTTGATGACTATACGATGACTACCTCCCCGTAGATCTATGCAGTGTACCCCCTGGCCAGCTGTACGTAGCAGACCTGGGAGTATCATTTCGTGCATGAGCAGAACGCTGGGGGTACCATCTTGCCAGTTCCTGTACCGACCATTCACTGCCCAGCTTGCAGGACTAGCAAAAGGAGACCCCTCCACTCTGTATATCCCTTTGCCCTTCTTCACTCAGTGAACACCTCAAGGTCCAGTAATGTCAACAACAGTAGCAACAGCAACACAGTGCAACAATGACCACTTATCAAGCCCTTTCTCAAGCCAGGTGCTTTAGTAAACTAAGTGCTTTATGCATTTCATCCTCTGAGCAATATTCATGTTGGGTCTGTCTGAATCCACAGCCCACACTCCTCACTGGTATGGTACTGGCACCAGAGAGTGGGCATGGTGGAAGGAGCTGCTTTGGATCCATTCCTGGCCAGCTCTAAAGCAATCTTTATGAATGACTTTGTATCTCTTTTACTCATCTGTAAGATGGGGATAATCAAAGTACCTATGTTTTAGGATTAGTGCAAGATTAAATGAGGATTTAATTTAATCCCCTAAGACTTAGAATAGTGCCTAGTATAATAAAAAGCTCTAGGTGTTAATATTATAATATTAGCTCTATTATCCCCCCTCTGATATGGACTTTCTCATGTCCTCCCTTCAGAATTAAGAAATCCTTTCATATTCCTCCTACAGCATCCTCTGTTCACCTTTATCACAGCACACGGTTGTCTGTATCAGAATGAGTTGACCCATGCTTCCATCAGACTACAGGCTCCACGAGGCCCCTAGTCTCATCCATTGCTGTATCTGCAGGGTTTCGCACAGGTCCTGGTATGTGACAGAGATGCTAATGGCACATTGAAGGAAGGGAGGAAAGTCAGTCAGGGAGAGACGGAACAAAAGCGAGGGAAGGATGGAACAGGAGGTAACGAATAAGTAAACTTAAAATGAAATGCTCATTGTCTGGGCTAGATATTGGAGCCCAAGACGCTACGTATCAAAGATGCAAGTTTTGCCATGCAGGCAGTGAGCATGGAAAGAATAATATATGTGATTCAGAGTACCCTGGTCCTAGGATGTCAGGGGTGGAAGGTCCCTTAGGCATTGACTAACCCACTCATTTACAAGTGAAGAAACTCAGAAGCCAAAGAGAAGAGGCGGCTCCTGAAGGACTTCCCTAGTGGCACAGCGGTGAAGACTCCGCACTCCCGATTCAGGGGGCCTGGGTTCAATCCCTGCTTAGGGAACGAGATCCCACATGCATGGTGCGACTAAGACCTGGCGCAGCCAAATAAATAAATAAATAAATGTTAAGGAAAAAAAAAGTAAGTGGCTCCTGAGACCTCCTAGCAAATTGTATGCAAAACACCTAGGCTTGAACATCGACTCTGTGTCACTCTCTAATGCCCACACAACAGGAAGTGGGAAGCATCCTCTTCCCTTCCTCCTCTTCCTTACTTTGCCTTCCTTCCTCATTACCTTTTTCTCTTTCTCTCTCTACCATCTCCATATTCTTTGCTCATCTGCTTCAACATTCAGGCTCCCAAAGCCCGACAGCTGCCCCAGGTCCATTTTCATATCAAAGAGCCTGAACATCTGAGGGGAAAAATTGGGCCTCTGTATGTTTAGTGTCTTGTTGGGTGATATTGGATTTTAATTTATCACAATAAAAAAATCAATTTATAGCTCAAATCCAACATAGTTTTTAGAAATTGGCCCTGTCCGGAAGCTGCCTCTGTTAGATAATTTAGACGGCGGATAATTCATGACGGGGGAAAAAAATGGATATTCATGTTACCCTGGAAAGTGAGACCACGAATGTTTTCAAGCAGATTTGATAAACTCAGAAATGTGCTGTCTTTCCCTTAATGAATCATTTTATCAATTTTGGTCTTTCAGGAGGGAAAGAGGTACTGTTTGCCGGGCTAGCTGCTTTTACATGCTTGATCTCATTTAATTCAATCCCCTAAGAACTCAGCTAAGAAAGTACTATTTGTCCTGTTAAACAGATGAGGAAACTGAGACACAGAGGGGTTAAGGGAATTGCACAAGGCTGAAAATCCAGCAAATTGCAGAGCCGGGCACTGGCTCCGACATGGCAGAGTACTAAGGCCTGTGCTCTTTTCAGTTCCCAGTGTGGTCTCTCTCCTTTTCAAGGGCCTACTTAGGGCCTCCGGAAAGCACGTGACCATGCGTTTATTCTCCACGGGAGAAATCTAACTGCTCTGAGGGTTTTTTTCGTGCAGACCAGCCCTGTGACTAAAGGTTTATCAGCTACTCTTGGGGCCTCTGAAGGGTGTGTGAGCTGCTGCTCAAGGTGGCAGTGCCTGGATGTGCAGTGTGACCTCGAGGATGGATCCTCTGCCTATTCTCTGGGACTCTCTCCTCATCTGAACCCTGGGGTCATTCCTCAGCCTCTTTCTTAAAGGTCCAGATAGTGAGCGTAGTGGGCTTTACGGTCTCCCGTAACCATTTACTTTGGCCATTGTTATGTGACGGCCCCCGCAGACAATATGTAGACAAAGGAGCTTGGTGTCTGCTGCCTCTGGTCTGGGTGATTACCGAGGAGTCTTCTAATCTGCTCGTTCTGACCCCATGACGAGCTCTGTAGGAGTGCAGGAGGAGCACCCGCTGAAGATCTCTGGTCTTCATCTCTGCGCCCTTTGTTCCCTTCTCTTTGGTGGCTGACTTTGGGGATGAATGCTTTTTATAAACTTTGATGATAAATATTCAGCTCTGGGAATTGTGTTAGTTATTCCTACCATTTGTGGAGCGCTAATTGCCAGACACTGTGCCAAGTGCTTCCCATATATTTTTCTCATTGAATTCTTGCAATCCATTGTTGAGTAACCTATTATCGTTCCCATCTTACAGATGAGGTGACTCACCCTCAGGGAGGTTCAGTCACTTGACCAGGACTACTCTTAAATTTTGATCCATTTATTTATTCAGCAGATGTTCATTGAGTACCTACTGTGTGCCAAGGAGTATTCTCAGGGGTGTGCAGACATTGGTAAATAAAAGGAAGGACTCTACCTTGTAGAGTTTACATTCTAATGCGGGGAGACAGACAAGAAACAATAGACATACATAAATAATATACTCTGTTAGAAAGTAACCAGTGCTATGAAAAAAGATAAAAAGTATAGCGAGGTCACAGCATTTCCCCACTGTGCTTCCTTTCTCCTTGCAAAAGGGCCTGTGACATACGTGCCTCGTAACTCACAGATATGAACATGCTCTGGGAGCTTCCTATAGTTTTGAGGGTCAACTGAGTAATGGAAGAAGACACTTCTGGAAATTCTCATCCAAATTCCAGGGGCCGTTACACGTGATAAATCAGGGCTGTCAGTTTGGGTGTCTCTGCTTTTATTTCGAAGGCTGATTGCTTTATAGGGGTTCTACTGTTTATTGTTTTTCTATCTCGCACATTTATTTTAAATTTTAATTTAAAACTCATTTTCCATGACTGTGCTTCAGTTATTTAATAGGTGGTTCTATTTTTATGAAGACACCCCTTACAGGAGCTGTTTGTGTAGAAATGGTGAGGCTATAATTAGGCCCAGCACTGATAAGGTGGGTTCTCTGTGCTTCTCTCAAGTACTTCTCCGCGCGACAGCCCGAGGTGGAGCAGCATTAATAATTCTGGGGACAATAAAGGAATGTGTTTCCTAGAAGGTGAGCCCAGGTCAAGGTGAGAGCCTGGTAAAATCCACCAGAGAAGAGACTCTGTCTGGGGAAGTGTGCATGGTGGAACCTGGGGCCTGGATGACCAGTGTTATGCAAGGAAGTCTGGGTTTGTTGTCAGAGGGCCTGACTCGGTTAAAAAGGTGCAGATCGAGCTGTAATGATAAAAACAACGACGACAATAATAGCGATGATAGCAATAGCACTTACCGTTGTCCCAGATCTTGTCGTAAGTGCTTTACGCACATCTCATTTCATACTTTGATGAATCACTGAACCTCTTAGTGGCTCTGTGTTCTCCTCTGGAGTATATGAGCAGTAATTAACTAGCCAAGCTTTATAGAAGTCTTTCCAAATAGAGGAATTAACTCTGGTTTACACAGGATGGCACTGAGTTTCAGAGAGGTGAAGTGAACTGCTAAGATGTCTCAGTTAATGAGGGCTGCCCTGCCCACCACATTTATTTCATTTCACACTGCTTTGCTGGCCACGACAAGGAAGCTGGTGTGTGAGTCTGTCTTACATGGATGGTTAGATGTTACCTGGAATAAAACACTTTGGTGATATCCTGGCTGACTTTTTCATCATTTGTTCTTTTGTGCTGTAGTTACTGACCTTATTCATTCATTCATTTAAATAAAAATATTTATTTGTATATATGTTGATTCTAGAATTAAAAAATACATATATATTTTTTAAATTCTAGCATCAACAGTGAGATAAATCTAATGCCCTCCCATTTTTCTGTCTTATGCTCATGGTCACTACTTCTTTCTTGCACCTTTCCCTGCTTTTCTACAGATTAGGAATAACCATGCTAAGCTGGTAAAGCATTTGCATTCCCTGATTAGTTACAAACATGAAAAGTAGAGAGAATTTGAAACAAAGAAACAAACAAAAATCCTAGACTATGAGTAATTGGAAGCCAGGGTCCATTATTTGGTTACTCTTACATCTACCACCTTCTGGTACGTGGTAAGCTCCCAGGAGATATTTGTGGCATTGTGCTGGATTCCTTCATTGTACAAGTCAAGCAGCCCTCTGATCCACCTTCTTGTCTGGCTGTGTCCACCTAAAACCTTTGGGCATTGTGGTGGCATCTAAATTCTAAGAATAATTATCTCCCTGAGAACAGTAAATAGCAACTTCATGCCCTCTGCCATGGGCTTCAGTGATACAACCCATTTTACTCAAGCCATATCTGCCCTTCCCAGGGTTCCTTTAACTTCTAGATGAATAGAAGATTATATAAAATGTATGAAAGGTTACATGTAGTATATTCAATCTCAATTTCCGGTGTTATTAATGATCTTAATGCATAGGTAATTTGTTTCCCCCCATTTTCCTTTCTCTTTCCCCATCCATCTAATTTGCCTTTATCCTTCTTTCTCACCCCTTTTCTATGCATATAGATATAGTCACTTTTTTTCTATTGCTGTATATATTTTCCAAAGGCATTATTAAATACCCAGTATGTATAAGATAGAAAGTACAACCAGCTATAAAAGTAGTATAATATATTATGTGAATGAGGGAAAGGTAATATCTAATTGAAGGGAAGGAAAGAAACTAACATTTATTGAGCAACTACTATGTGTTGAAGTCTATACTAAATATTACAAGTAAGTTCCTGGAGGATAAAAACTCTTGCCTTCTCCCAGCCATTCTGTGCCCCGCCAGCAGCGGGAGCTTTGCCTAGGGGTAGGAGTCCTTTCAGGGTCCTGGGGTCTGTGCCTCAGAATTTTGATGCCTGGGCACTCTGCAGCCTGGAGCATGTACAACTATGCTTTGATGCAAAGGATGAGAGAGAGGAGGTTAGCCTAGGAGAGCTGGTAAGGTGGTGAGGGATGACCTAGGAGTGTTATATCCACTGTGCTGAGTGAGTTACATGCGTGGTCTCCTTCAGTCCTTATGATCACACTGTGAACTACATATAGGTATTACCAGCTCCATTCTGGATGGAGCCCTGAACATGGAGGGTGGAGGAGGATAGAAGTGCTCCAGGCACTGAGGACAAAGGCCAGTGACCTCGCAGTTCTGACTTGAGCCCAGGGTTTCAGTCCGTCTGATGAGCCCACATCAGATGCAGCGTGCAGCCATCTCAACTGCAAGCAGCTCCTATACTTGTAGCTTCAGCCAAATATCTCTTTCGGGATCACCCTAGTACACAGCCTTCCTTCAAGCTGCCTCACTCACATAGCTCAGGGATTTGCTTGGCAGGATGGATTTGACTTCTTAAATGATTTAGAAAATCAGGAGATTTCAAATCTGCAAGAAATTACACCGAAGCCTGGCCGCAATATCTAAATACAAAATGTCTGCACCTCCAGAGATGGAGGTTTGAATTTTTCATGGTATCTAAGAAATGTGTAGACTGTTTTGAAATTGCATGTTTAAAATTTTGAAAATAAAGATTGTACTGGCAAGTGTCTAAACCCAAGACGGTCATAACCTCACTTTTGAGGAACAGATGCTTCATCTTCAATATAAGTGCGTCCGAGGAGAGTTTCTGAGACTCATATACAGAGATGCATCATCTCACGACTCTGTGCAGGATGATCTATTCGGGTGAATAGACGTGCATACTCTTTCATGTTTATTTCTGTGCTGTCAAAGTCTGTGCCTGTATTTTTTTTTTGGCTATCTCTAGCCTATGATACAACCACCCTAGCACTTAACAAAAACTTCATCAGATACAATGATTAAAAAAAAAAAAGGATCTCTTATGTTTGAGAATCTCTTTGTAGTTTGGAAACTACTTTCACTTTTTTTCTTACAGCTGATCTTCACGTTAATCTTACAATATATGTATTACACATGCAATTTTATTGATGACGGACCTGGAGCTCAGAGAGTCTGATTGCCAGCCCAGAGTCACGCAGTGATAATGGACAGAGACTAATCCTTATCTATAATTTATGCCTTTTCTATTTATAAAAGTAGCATATATTTACTATAGAAAATGTACAAAATATAAAATAGGAGAAAATAGAAGTTACTTGAAATCCCACCACTTAAACATAAACCAAGTCGATATTTTGGTGTATATACCAATAGTCTTCTTTACATATATATATATTTTTTTAAGGTGTTGGGGGTAGGAGTTTATTAATTTATTTATTTCTGCTGTGTTGGGTCTTCGTTTCTGTGCGAGGGCTTTCTCTAGTTGCGGCAAGCGGGGACCACTCTTCATCGCGGTGCGCGGGCCCCTCACTATCGCGGCCTCTCTTGTTGCGGAGCACAGGCTCCAGACGCGCAGGCTCAGTAGTTGTGGCGCACGGGCCTAGTTGCTCCGCGGCATGTGGGATCCTCCCAGACCAGGACTCGAACCCGTGTCCCCTGCATTAGCAGGCAGATTCTCAACCACTGGTGCCAACAGGGAAGCCCTATATATATATCTTTAATTGAAATTATACTATACATGCTGCTTTGTAACCTACTTTATTACTTATCCACATATTTTCTTTTATTAAATATTTTTCTATAGCATCAATTACTGTAAAGAATATTAGCCTATGAGTGCAACGTAATTTAATAAACACCTTATTGTTAGTATCTGCATCTATGGGCACATCTTTTTATACACACCTGTGATTATTTCCTTTAGTTAAGTTCCAGAATTCCTGGGTCAACAAGTATGTATACTTTTAATGCTTTGGTCTTTTTTTGGGGGGGAGGGGGGTTCATATTATGTTCTAGAAAGTTGTACCACCAGAGGTACAAAGACTGTTTCCCTACATATTTGTCAGCATGGAGTATTGCCAATTATTGGAAAATATACATTTTTAAACTTTTTGATATTAAACTTTAGTTTTAATGCCTCTGTCTTAATTTCCTTATCTGCTCATGATAGTCAGGGTAGCACCATGACGGTAGAGTCTGTCTTTTACACTAATGAGACTAATAGTCCATTGGTTTTACCTACAGATCTGAACGATGTCAAAGGGCATTGAGCATTGGCTGAAAATGGGTTTCTCATGAGGCTTGGCTTGTAAATTGTCAAGGTGTTAACTGTCTGGACCACCACTTTGCCCTTGGCCATACACTTCGGCTGAGCGATGTTTAGAGCAATATTGTTGATTTTCCATGTATGAATAAATGTCACCAAGAAGAGAAAACTTGACAGTCTTTACTATTATAATTTAAGATATATGATCTTTGACTTTCAAGCAGAATAAAATTTATTCGTATATTCATTCCTACACATAAAGCTGTACAGTCTTGGCCAAGTCATTCCATCACTCTGAGCCTACGTTTTCTCAGTTACGAGATGGAGATGGGGATGACTTTGGCCTTCTGCAGAGGTCTGTTGTAGTAATTCTGGGGGAAAGAATGCATATGGAAGTTCTTTGCCAGTAAGTACTCCTTGATTATGTACATTAGTTTTGTCAGAAGAGAAGAATAAGGTTGGCACATACCAAATGTTTAGCAATTAATAAACTCCTCCCTTGACGTTCTAAGAACTGTATCTAATTTATGGACAGCAGTTTTACTGAGCAAGAGATGCAGCCCAGGTTCTGTCCACATTCAGAATTAGTGGGATCTGAAATAATGAGATTTGACTGTGGCCTCCTTCAGGACAGCTCCAGGACACCGAGGGTGCTCATCACTTTGGTTTTCCGCCCACAGTGTCTATATTCTGCCACCTGGTTAAAGTCTTTGAGAAAACTGAATGCACCTTAAACCTCTTGAGGCCACTTCTCTAGCCTCAGAGTACTTTCTGCACAAATCTACCTTTGCTTGTATTTCTCTTTATGAAACTAGTATATGAATATCATTGGGAGAGTTAAGGTTAACTATTTTATAGAGTGTAAAATTGCATCCTTAAAAAACCAAGGCTCCCATCAGCACCTTGGTGAAGTCATTTATTTTTCTTTCCCTGATACTCTCATCTGTAAAAATTAAATTCTTCTACCAAACATTTACCTAGTGTGCTCTATGTCCCAGGCACAGAGATATGAAGATGTATCAGAGAAACCCCTCTCCTCCCCAGGGCTCATGAACTAGCAGCTGAGTAAATAACCGATTATATGACAGTGTGATAAGCAAGATCACGGCATGGTTGCCTCACTTCAGGTTCATACGTGTGTGCTTCTGTATTAATGACCTGAAAAGAAAAGCAAACAGAGTCATTCTAATTAAACCAGCAGATGATATTTAATTGATCCATACAGGGAATGTTGGTGAAATAGACATATAATACAGAGATACTGTGTGGAGAACAGAACCACAGAAATGATCATCTCAGAAGAGCGAAAATCCTCTCAGCATCATCCCCAGCTGACCCGCACAATCAAAGAGACCCACTTTCAGTGGTTTCTTTCTTGGCCTTTGCACATGGTTTGTTTTCGTTTGGTTTTTCTGCCTAGAACTTTCTTCCGCTGCCTCCCCTCCACCCACCCTCTCTTGGCTCTTTCCTTTATTTGGCTGACTCCAGTTTCTCCTCCAGGCCTCTCAGCACAGGTACCATTTCCTTAGAAATTCTTCCCTAACCTACCAACCTAGGTTGGATATCCCTTGTCTATACTTTCATACACCAGCCACTTCTATTACAATATTTATAAGAATGTGTTGTACCAAAGGTAGAAGCAACCCAAGTGTCTATCAGTGGATGAGTGGATAAGCAAAATGTGGTATATACAGACAATGGAATATTATACAGCCTTAAAAAAGAAGGGAATTCTGATACATGCAACAACATGAATGAACCTTGAAGACATCATGCTAGGTGAAATAAGCCAGTCACAAAAAAGCAAATATCGTATGATTCCACTTACATAAGTTTCCTAGAGTAGTCAAGTTCATAGACACAGAGAGCAGAAGGGTGTTTGCCAGGCATGGGGGTGGGGGAGAATGGGGAGTATGTGTTTAATAGGTGCAGAGTTTTAGTTGGGGATGATAAAAAAGGTGGTGGTGATGTTTGCACAATAGTGTAATGTAAATATTCTTAATTCCACTGAACTGTATACTTAAAAATGATTAAAATGGTAGTTTTTATGTTATGTATATTTTATCACAATTTTTAAAATGCATTATAATTGGGTAGTTGAGACAGCATACCTTGCAATACCTTATGTGCCGTTGAGAGCAGGAACCATGGGATTTATCGATGTGTCCTCAGTGCTAGCACACACCTTTCAGATAGTATGTACTCACTTAAAAATAGTTGAGTGGGGCTTCCCTGGTGGCGCAGTGGTTGAGAGTCCGCCTGCCGATGCAGGGGACATGGGTTCGTGCCCCGGTCCGGGAGGATCCCACATGCCGCGGAGCGGCTGGGCCCGTGAACCATGGCCGCTGAGCCTGCGCGTCCGGAGCCTCTGCTCCGCAACGGGAGAGGCCACAACAGTGAGAGGCCCGCGTACCGCAAAAAAAAAAAAAAAGTTGACTGAATGAATAAAATCTATTATGACAGTATCAAGCTAATATATCCTAATTTTATAGAGAAAACTCAAACTAGGAGAGGAATGGTGACCTGCCTAAATCCCACAGGTAGTCAACGTCCAAGTCAGGATTGAAACTCAGATGGTGTCAACCTCAATCCAAAAGTACTCTTTTCATCATGCCTGCCTTTATTTGCCTTCAGTTTCTACACACTGTTAGATAGAATAAGAGGAGGTAGATGCAGGTAAATGAACCTGAAATGCCATGTCTTAAATTAACACTGATTCCAGAAGACTGAAAAGAGGGTAGAAAGGGAAGGGGAAAAAAAGAGGCTGATATAAGACTTTCCCTGGGATACAGTCACTTTTCATTTGCTTTTTGTTTTTTTCCAAGCTCTTGCCACGTAACCAAAAGAACTGGAATGGGGAGATTGATTGGGCAGTCAGTTGTTTCCCAAGGGCTGTAACGGAATCCCAGTCTCTCAGGTAATTTAACCTGGAAGGGGGTTTTGCTATAGGGAACAGCCCACATGGTTGGGGATGGACAAGATGATTTAATAGGCCTCTTCCTGCCCTCATTGCTAATCTTCCTTGTGGGAACCCCCTTCTTGTGCTTCATTAAAGCCTCCATTAATTTGTTTGTATATAAATTCAAGCTGCTTCGGTTCTGTCACACTTCTAAGTGGCTCCCATTCAGGAGTCTATGGCTTGTATCACCCATTAGGATTTACTGATAAGGAAGACGCATTATAGGTTTTATTCCTTTGTGTATGGAGCACGTGTGGCACCTATAAAGTACGTTCATGTATAGTATGAATAATTGTCATGGTAATTGATAAAGTAGTCTGTAATAAAGGTAGCTAGAATAGCATTCCTAAATGCTGAGGTCTCTAAGTGCCCAAGAGGAGGGGGGAAGGGCACTAAATAAATCCAGTCTTTCAGAAATTGCTGGCATTTAAAAAAAATAGCCAACCAGAATCCTTAGGCCTGCATTTCACTTTCAAGTGTAATTATTTTATGTTACAATTCATATCTGCGGACACACTGGAATCAACTCAAATAAAGGAAGGCCATAAATCTTGCATTGTTTGGATTAAGCACGTGTTGGTGCTGGGAAAAGTCTGGGAGGAGGCTGCCCCCGTGTGTAAATAGTTTAAGAGAATCAAGGGGCTGGAAGATGCCGGCATGTAGATGCCGGTAAGACAAATGGTCCACCAGCAGCCAGCCTGTTTAAATATCCGAAGATGTGAGAGGCTCAGTACTTTATTTATCCTTGTAGTGAATTGTAGCAGGCCATTATAATAGTATAAATAATAATACTGGCTGACCCTATCAGTTCTACTAATGCCATCTACCTACATACATTAACATTTTATCTTCAAGACAATTCTGCATGGGGAAGTATTACCAGCTGTGTTACCTGGAGCATGATATTTAATTTATCTGTAACTTAGATTATTCACTTGGAAATGGAAATAATTATAACAGCCCTCACAAACGTCACAGGGTTGTTGAAAGGATTAAATGAGGCCATATACATATAGTGCCTAGAACAGTGCCTGGCATACAGTGAGTGCTCAAACAGTAGGAGCTGACGGTATCATTTCCATTTTAAAGATGAAGAATCCAGTCACAGAGAGGTTCCAGAACTTGCCCAAGGTGACTGATGGAAGATATGAACCTGCGTCTTTTTCATTCCAAAGTCTAAATTCATGCCACACTTGCTGTCTGCTACGTGTTTTCCGTATTAATATCATGCTTTGGTCTTTGTTCGGACTTCTGAGCCTGGTATGCAGGAGCTTTGTCTTCCCTCCATCCCTCTTAGTCTCCCAGCCTGTCCAAAGCTGAGGGAGGTGATGGAGCGGCCTTGGTAGAATCTTTCACTTTCAACTGGGACCTGCTAGTACCTTACTATAGCTTGTGTCTTATCCAAATGTGAGTTAATGTGGCCCCTTTAGACTTCCAGCCTTTTCTGCAGGATGATCTATACTTCCTTCCCCCCCCAGGAACATCCATTGGATGTTGTGATAGCAGCTCTACACTCTTACCAGGGAGTCTGTTTCAATGAGGACTAATCATTGTTGACCTTGGCCATGATCATATATTTTTCTTCTCCAACTGTTTTGTCATTAGACGGGTCTTGTGAGCTGGAAAAAGTACTAGAGAAGGGGTCAGATCCAGGATTTAGCCACCCCTATAGGCATTTACCTATATACCTTGTATCAAAAGATAAATACCAGCTCTTCCTCTGATTGGCTGTGTATCCTTGAAGGTCACTGGCCTACAGTTTCCCGAGATGTGCCAGGCCGTATCCTCAGCTCTGACTGCAGATGCACCCAACCAGCAGAGCTGCGGGTCACAGTGATAGGCTAAAGCCATGTCAGGACTGGCCCTTCGTCCCCCTTTCCCCACACTGTGTTGAAAATCCCACTACCTTCATGAGACTTTTGTAACCAGGGCTGGAAGGTCTTCATGAGACTTTTGTAACCAGTGCTGGAAGGGAAATGGACTTAAACATTTTAGGAAGGTTTTTAGTGTGAGAGTGCAAATAAAACAGCTTCGAAGCAGAACCGGTGCTTGGTACCAATAAAGGATCGGAGGGGAAAATACAGGGTCAATCCTAGTTCTACTTGTGAGCTGCATCATCTTGGCAGGTTACACAAATGCTCTGGAAGCTCAATTCATTTGTAAGTAATCATATATACTGCAGTGCACTGAGGATTTGAACTGTACTATGCATGTCAGAAATGCCTTGAAAACTGCAAAATACCCCACAAAATGTTAATTGCTGCAAAAGTGGAAAGAGCAGCATTTAAGAACTGAGCTAGAAGCTCATGGTGCGGCCTTACAAGTGACCAGTTGTGTGATCTTGGACACTTAACCTCCACGAGCCTCATTTTCTTTATCTGTAAAATGGGCAGAATAATCTTCATACCCCACACCTATTTCCCAGCATGATTGTCAGGCTCCAATACAATGTAAGTGAAACTGTGTGTTTAAAACTTGAACTCTAGGGCTTCCCTGGTGGCACAGTGGTTAAGAATCGGCCTGCCAATGCAGGGAACGTGGGTTCAAGCCCTGGTCCCGGAAGATCCCACATGCCGCGGAGCAACTAAGCCCATGTGCCACAACTCCCAAACCTGTGCTCTAGAGCCTGCAAGCCACAACTGCTGAGCCCACATGCCACAACTACTGAAGCCCGTGCGCCTAGAGCCCGTGCTCTGCAACGAGAAGCCGCCGCAGTGAGAAGCCCCCGCACCACAACAAAGAGTAGCCCCCGCTCGCCGCTGCCAGAGAAAGCCCGCGCGCAGCAACGAAGACCCAACGCAGCCAAAAATAAATAAATAAATAAATAAATAAATATTTAAAAACAAAACAAACTGGAACTCTAAAGCACTCTGCAGATGTTAGTCAGCATGTTTATTATAGGGATGGCCAGCCGGTGGAGTGGCTCTGTCCTTGTAAGTCCAAAGGGCACCTCTGTAACTGCAGTTAATTTTCCCGTGGAGAAACCCTTACTTTTTACTGCAAGACAATTTCCAGCTTTCTCAGCCAAATGACTCTTCTTCCCTGTTCCATAACCTTCACTGGAGAAAGAATAGAGAGGAAACAGAAGTCAAAGCCAGGAATCATTGGGCTTTTTTCACACAGGTGTGAATTAGAAGAGCTCTGACTGTCTTGGCCTCTGTCTGCTGGTTGATGTTTGTACGGGGCATGGAAAGTCACTGAAATCTCTACTCAGGATAAATGCTAGTTCTGCTTTGTAGCCAAAGGTATATGCCAGGACATAAAAAGAATTCTCTCCATGGCGCTCCTGTTAATTCCTTGCAATTATAGAGAGCTATAAAAAGCCAGCTAATTACTTCTTCTTCCTGCTGTATATTTCAAAGATGGCAGGTATCTTAGTAGATTCAAGGTAATTCTAGTATTCAAGCCATTGGGCTATAATCTCCTTTTTTCCCCTTCTTGTAACCATCAGCACAGTGAGTGAGAAAGACTTATCAGCCCCGAGAACCATGTTTTATCCTTGGGCTCCCTTTATCCTTGTATGAGCAGGCGAGACCCTGAGTTGTCCCCTTTGCTCCTGCTGGCATCTGTTCGGCTACTTGTAAAATGAGGGCAATCATTGGAATAGCTTCTATAGAAGTGTGGTTCATATATGCAGTATAGCTGAGGGACCCTGTGAGGGCCTCTGCCTGCCTTCTGAGCTAATCTGTGTATAAAGGCAAAGCACTCTGAGATGAGAGCCATGTCCCTAAATAATCCCTGAACACGGGCTGCTGAGCTGCGGAAACAGTAGCTACACGTGTCATTGACGTGTTCGTGATACATTAGGTCACAACGGGTGAGGAGAGATGGGCTAGCATCCCCATGTAACAGCTGGCTTTGGGGGCAGGAACTACTGTCCCATGTCACCTGTTCTCCGTGGAACAGCGTTCCCTGTGGCCTATTGAGAGTCCCTCATTAGCTTGGTAATCAGGCCCTTTGAAGAGAGGCTCTAACTCAGCCTAACTTCACATCCCTTCCTTTTGAGAAGTGGCCCGTTCCCCATCACGCAAAGTAGGACAAGCCTTCTGCAAGTCAGAATCTGTTCTTTAAGAGGCCAGCTCAGAGAAGACCCCTAGCCCACGTGGCCTTTCCTTATCAGCCCATTTGAAAGCCCTCCTTTTGCTTCCTAAAATCCCAGGAAACATCAGGTTGTCCTTCTAGAACTGGTGCCATCCATCCAGGGTAGTAGCCTCTAGCCACATGTGGCGATTTAGATTTAAACTGAAATTAGTTAAATTCTAATAAAATTTAAGAACTCAGTGTCTCAGTCGCCCCTGGCACATTTCAAGTGCTCAAAAGCCGCATGTGGCTAGTGGCTACCTGTGAAATAATAGGAAATACATATATATTGGTCTCTGTCCCCAGTTCCTGGCACAGAGCTCCTAAAACCCTTATAATTTCCTAGGGGAGAAGAGCACGAGGAACATCTTTCGTTGTAATACTTGAGAGTCTTTGACTCTGGTTCTTGACACAGAGCTCTTAAATCCCTCAGAGTTTCCTGGGTGCTGGCGTGACATCTGTTCTAATGTGACCACTTCAGGTGGGCTCCTGGATGGCTCCTGGGTGTGGGCTGGTCACCAGGAAGACCAAGCCATGATTAGAAGCTTGCAACTTTGAGCGTCACCCACCCCTCTCCTGAGAATGGGAGAATGGGCTGAAGATTGAGTTACTGATCAATCATGCCTACATGATGAAGCCTCCACAAAATGACCGGAAGTGTGAGGTCAGAGAGCTCCCGGGTCTGCGCCCGTGTGGAGGTGCTGGGAGAGTGGCTTCCTCAGAGGGACCATCAGAGCTTTATGCCCCTTCCCGCAGGCCTCACCCTATGCAGCTCGTCCATCTGGCTATTGTTGTCGTATCCTTTTATAATAAGCCAGTAATCTAGTAAGGAAATGGTTTTCCTAAGTTCTGGGAGCTGCTCTAGCAAGTTAATCGAACCTGAGAAGGGGGTTGTGGGCACCTCCAATCTATAACCAATTGATGAGAACAACCTGGACCTGCACGTGGCATCTGAAGAGGGGGCAGTCTAATGGGAATGAGCCCTTTACCTGTGGGGCCTGACCCTATCACCAGGTAGACAGTGTCAGAATTGCGTTACACTGTTAGGACACCCAGCTGGTGTCTCAGAGCATTGCTTGTTGGGGGGCCGGGGGAACCACATATATTTGGTGTCAGAAACCTAATAAGTGTGGTTGTCATGTGAGAGTAAAGGAGAAACACACAGGAGGAGGTTTTCGGTTTTGTTTTGTTTTGTTTCCTAAAAACTACTATGTCGGACAGTGCACATTTAGAACATTTCCTTCACCACAGAAAGTTCTGTCAGACGAGACTGTTCTAGATTGGGTTTCACGCTGCCCTGTGGTGGAAATGGCCACTCCTTACTGTGCAACCCCACGCCAAGCACTTTATAATCACCTGGACATTTTTAGAAATAGACATGATTTAACACATGAGCAGCCTGGGGCTTAGCCCAAGGATACATGGCTAGGAAGCAGCTGAGCTGGGACCGGATGCTGGGTCTGTCTGCTCTGAAACTCACTTTCTGAACCACTGTTCTACACTGACTGTTGGTGTCTGGGTCCTGAAGGAGATGCGGTTATCGCCTGTGTTAGTTCCTGCGTAGCATCTTCTGTGAGCTGGTCGGATGAGGGTGGACTGAGACCGGGGCGAGGCTGATGCTAGCTCTAGGGGCGTCGAGGATGATGTTGGCTATTCATTCTGCTCGTGTTCCTTTGTTAGGCACTCTGCTAAGCACTTTCCACGCGTGTGTCATGTTTAATTCTCCTAGTAACCCCATCCTATAGATACGATTATTATCTTCCCTCCATAGATGAAAAACATCACAGCTGCAAAGTTAAGTAAGCAGCATGGTAAGTGACAGAGGCTGAAACGGGACCCAGGTGTTCTGAACTCAGAAGCCCCTCTCATGTTCGCTAGGTCTTGTTACTTTGACCCACTTCAGTCTGATTTCAGTCTTACTACCAACAGAAGGGTTCTCTGCCTCTTCTGAAATGTGGAGCACCTCAGTGAATCTTCTGCTTGCTTTGGGAGAGTAAACAGAGCAGGATGTCTGAGTGGAGTAGATGCTTCTGAGCATGGGAGCTTATCTAGTCCCTGGAGAGCTGGCCCTGCGTAAAGGCTCACCCTCTCCCTCCGCCACCTGAAGTGCTAATCGATGTAGCAAATACACCTGATTGACTTCTTGTCAGAGCCCCCATTTCACGACAATGGACAACATCTTCTGTAATTTGAAAACTGATTACAGACCTGCAACACTGGTTCGCTTCTCTTTTTTTTCAAACATAAATGGAATTTCTCTTTAAGGAGAGAGCAAAAGCTTTTCCAGTTGATTCCCATACATTTCCAAGGAGGTTTCTTTGCCAGCCCCCTTTTAAGTGAATCTGTTCAATTACAGTTACTGAACTTGAAGATACAGCAAAGGAGAAAATAGCACCATCTGCATTCCATTTTCATTCATTAAGAACTTTGAGCCTAATAAAAAAGATGAACCTTCATGAACAATGTTCATTCCATTTTCTCATATATCTGGAGTGGTCTGTTCACTAATAAATTCTATCTATAAAGTTGGTGTATCTGAAATCCTAAATACAAGATGGCTGGGGAGGATAGATGCAAACATAGTGGGTGGTCCACAGCTCTGCATTCATACTTTGGCCAGGGAAGGGAATTTAAACAAGGATCCCCGAGGCAGGGGGACCAGGTCAGTTTCCATAGAAACAACTTCTTACAGTGACTCTAAGACATCACTAAAAGCAGCAGGGAGGTGTTCCAGCCTTGAGTTGAATCCCACTCTATGAGTGTGTACATTGTGAATTCCTTGGCCATTCTTGTCAAATACTCCTCAGGAGGAGGGGCATTTATGAGAATGAGCATGTGCTTTGGAATGAGAGAGGTTTGGATCTGAGGGTGTGCTGTGTACCTGCTAGTGAAGAGAACAGGCTTTAACATCAAACTGAATGGGTTCCCATCCTGGGTCTGGAGTCAGAGTCAGCAAACTGCAATGGCCTGTAGGCTACATGGAGCCCACCACCTGTGTTTGTACAATCACAGGTTAAGAATGGCTTTTATGTCTTTTCATGGTTGAAAGAAATTGAATGAAGGATAACATTTCACGATGTGTGAAAAGTATATGAAATTTAAATTTCATTGTCCATAAATAGAAGTTCATTGCAAGACAGTCCCACTCATTGGTTTACATCTGATGCATGGCTGTTTCCCCCCAACCCCTGCTTGACAGTTACATCCGTCCTTGCTCCTAGGAAGTCCAGCAGGATTTCTCAGGTAGAAGGTGGCATAAGGTCCCGCTAGGCCAGGGACTGGACCATCCCATCTTGATTCACCCACTGGGCTGATGAGACTTTGCTAAGCAGCTGCGTTGATGTGCAGTGACTCAGGATGGTCTGGCCTGAAGATACACGGCGGGGTGACTGCAGCCCTTACTCTGAAGTCTGTCTTTGGCTTTCTGTCAGAATACAGGTTCCTGAGGCTATTCTGTACTCTCAGACTCCTAGACTGGAAGCAAACTTCTAGATAGGTGGAAAGGAATTGCTGAAATTAAGCAGACAGTTTGACTTTCCCCCTTAGACCCTAGACTAAAAGAAAGTGTGACAGCAAGAATGTCATAATGACATCACAGACTTTTATGTGTTGGAAACTTAATTTATCCATGAGTGCTACATGGCAGTAGTAATACCTTATCTGGCAGATGTGGAAACTGAGGTTCCACCTGTAGAATATTTCAGAGCCTGGAGCAGAATTTAAGTTCTTTGACTCCTGATCACCTAACCAAACCTTACCACAAATCCATCCTAAATTCAGGGCAGAGATTAATTAGTCGTTTGTCTGTGCAGCAACTATAATAAGCCCCGATGATGCAGCACTGAGGGAACAAGACAGATGAGGCCATGACCCTTTTTACCTTCTATTTTATTGGAAGAGTCTGACAGTGCCATGTAAGTAAATAAATAATTTCGGATAGTGATAAGTACTGTGATTTTTTTTTTTTTTTTTTTTTTTTTTTGCGGTACACGGGCCTCTCACTGTCGTGGCCTCTCCCGTCGCGGAGCACAGGCTCCGGACGCGCAGGCTCAGCGGCCATGGCTCACGGGCCCAGCCACTCCGCGGCATGTGGGATCCTCCCAGACCGGGGCACGAACCCGTGTCCCCTGCATCGGCAGGCGGACTCTCAACCACTGCGCCACCAGGGAAGCCTTGTGTTTTTTTGTTTTTTTTTTTTAATTCAGGGTAAGGTGATAGGGAGTGACTGGCAGAATTAGATAGGAGGAGCAAGGGAAGGCATCTCTGGTAAGCGGACACTTAAGCCGCAACTTGAATTGTAGAAGAAGGAATGAACGAAAGCATGGGGTGGGGGAAGAATGCTGTGGGGCACCGGTACCAGCAGGCACTTGTGCTCGAAAGTGAAAACTGATACATCCCAGCCTTGATGGCGAAACAAGGACATGTCATCAGCTGGAGAGGGGCTCAGGGTTCAGATCGGTCAACCTTTCCTTCCTCTTGTTGACAATTCCATCTCTCCTCATCTCCTGCATCCAAAGCCCACCCATCCTTCATGCCTGGGTCAGATAGCTCCTCTCTCAGAAACCTTCCCTGGATTCAGCCCCAATAAGTATCCTCCTTTGCCTAAACCCTTTATCTGTACTCCTCCTTTTCTATTCTAGCATATTCTCTTCTGTGTTGTATATATTTCTGCTCATTTATCAAGACCATGGCAGTGGAGTTAGGGCAGCCTCTGGGTTTGAGTTCCAGCTTTCTAATGCATGATTTGAAGCAATTACTTGATCTCCCTAGACCTTAGTTTCATCATCCATAAATGGGCATAATTATAGTGCCTATAGCATAGGGTTACTCACAGCTGAAAATGAAATAATACCCATAAAGCACTTCGTTTATAGTAAGCACTCAATAGAGGAAAACAATTGTTGTAATTAGTGTTACCATATGCCTCATGGCCAGTTGTTCACACTCCTGTGTTTGGCTCCGGTTTGAGAGCAGAGACTGTGTATCATAAACATTTATATCTGCATTACCTAGCCCAGTTCCTGGAACACAGATAGTGCACAGTAAATATTTTGAGTAAGCAAATGAAATCTTCCTTTTCTCTACAGATGTAAATACTCCAACATTGTAGAATGTCAGAACTGGAAGGAACCTTAGCTGTCACTGAATGAATTCAACTCCTTAATTTAAACAAAAGGAAATGGAGGCCAGCAGAGGTTAAAGAGTTAAGCCCAGCGTCACAAAACCCATTGTGGTAGATCTGAAAGCAGTGTCTGGTCCCTCTCAGAACAGCGGTGTACACAGAAGTAGGTTATTGAGAGCTCTGAGGGTAACAGAGCTCCAATTCTCCAAGATGAGCCCCAATTTAGAATATTTTGTCCCATTAGAACACTTGCTTCTCTTGAACATGTGGCCTAGTTTTTATTTGGAAGTGGTGGCAGAGGCTGGTCTCGTTCATCTTTTGATCCTTAGCAGAGCGCAGACCCTTGGACAGAACAGATGCTCTGTCAACGTGTAATAAATGAATGGACACGTATTTATAGCTCGTTCATGCAAAAGTGCTTATGTGCAAACTCATCTGCAGGTTTGGCCTAAACAAAGAGTTTGTTGAGTTATGCTTCCCGTGTCTCAGAGTAACTTTTTTTTTTTTTTAGAAGATGTTGGGGGTAGGAGTTTATTAATTAATTTATTTATTTTTGCTGTGTTGGGTCTTCGTTTCTGTGCGAGGGCTTTCTCTAGTTGTGGCAAGCGGGGGCCACTCTTCATCACAGTGCGCAGGCCTCTCACTACCACGGCCTCTCTTGTTACGGAGCACAGGCTCCAGACGCGCAGGCTCAGTAGTTGTGGCTCACGGGCCTAGCTGCTCCGCGACATGTGGGATCCTCCCAGAACAGAGCTCGAACCTGTGTCCCCTGCATTGACAGGCAGATTCTCAACCACTGCGCCACCAGGGAAGCCCTCAGAGTAACTTTTATAAGCTCAGGCCTTGCCCTGTCCCCATGGTCTGTCTGGAGAAATGTCTCCCTGGAAATTCCCACCTCCCTGGGCAGTCATATGCATTGATCCATCCATGGTTTGAAGGCTTGTGAGCCTTTGAATGACAGCTGGGGTAATTGATTTCTGAAGCATAGCAGATTGTCTTTAGAAATCATTTAAGGGGCTAGGGTTCATGTAATCATTCAACACTGAGGAACACCTACTGTGTGCTAGGTCCTTTTCCTTTGTCCTCGTCAGAAATGTGGGAAAAATAACCATGCCTCCCTCACAGGGCTGCTGCAAGGGGGGATAAGTGAGACAAAGCATATGGAGGACCAGACACAATGCCCAGCTCATAATAATTCCTCAGAATATTATCTGACATTTCTAAAATATGTATGTTCACAAAATTGTGACAGTGACGGCAGTGGTGGGAAAAAGCAAAGTGACCACAGAACACTTGGAATTTTCACATTGCAAAGCTGCTGCTTTTTCTTATTTTTTTTTTTACTCACCTTCTCATTAAATCACCTTATCTATGAATCAGGTATATAAGGCAAGATGATGCTTGAAGGGAGTTCCCTGGTAGCCTAGTGGTTGGGATTCTGTGCTTCCACTGCCGTGGTCTGGGTTCAATCCCTGGTCAGGAAAGTTCCTGCAAGCCACACGGCGTGGCCCAAAAAAAGTAAAATAAGATAATGATGCCTGAAATTCTCTCCAGCCCCATGATACCCTGACCCCCTCTGTATCGATACAGCCCTGCTTCCCTGAGACCCTGAGAGAATTGGTCATTCTTCCTCTACTCCATCTCCTCCTTAGTGTCTGATTTCATTTATTTTTTATAATGCACTTGTTTATCTGGCTCTGCTCCTCTGTCAATCAGTGAGTCTTGAGGGCAAGAGCAGGTTCTTATCCATCTTGGTTTCTACCAAGTTTACACAGAGAAGGTGCCAAGGAAGTGAAAGATGAGTTGATTCCACTCCTTTAGTCCTTTATCATCTTTATGCCTTTAAAGGGACCTCATTTTTTCTACCATTCAGTCAAAAGGAAGCCGCTCTGTATGTCTCAAACACTTTTCTGTCTTTGAAGGCCTCATGCTGTATAAGTGAAAATTCAAATTTTTATGATCTCTAATCCTTCATGGCCCTCCTTAGACAAGAAACAGAGAGGAAGCTCCACCCTACCAACTGGATCTCTTTGGGACCGATCCAGACCCACGTACATCAAAGAGGGGTTATGCTCGTTGTTTATAAAAGAGCCGTACACCCCGCGGAATACGGAAAATGACCTAAAATTTGTGATGAAGCATTTAAATTGGGCAAACAGAACACTCGCTCCTCCCACCCCCTGTGTGGAGATGGTCTTAATGAGCCTGTGTCTTGTTGAGATGAAAGGAACTAAAAATTCCCCCCAAAGGTTCCGTGCAAAGAGATAATACTGGGGGGAAAGAACAGAAAGAGAGATTTCAAAACATCAAATAAAATAGCAGAGGCTCTATGTGTCATTTCAGATCTTGTTTCTGTTTTAGAAAAGGTTAACCCAATGTGATTACTTTTGCCTAAGAGAAGGGGAAAGAAACTAACAGGAACTGAGCATCTAAGAGAAGCCATAGGAGACTGACAAGGCAGCAAAGCAGGTTTTAGTCTTTGTGCTCGACAGATCAGGATACTGAGTCTACCGAGGGTAAGAGATCTGCCTGGCGTTACCCCAAATAGGAAGCACCTGAGCTGGGATTCAGACTCTGGGCTGCCAGCCCCATACTCACGTTCTTCTCCCCTAAACCCATCAAACAAGAGCGTTAGTAATAGGCCTCCAAATCGCATGCATGCCCTACAAGGAAATCATGTCACTTAATCAAATTAGAATATGAAGATAGGAAAGGAAAAGGATAGGAAGAAAACTTTAAGGAAAATCAAAGTGGCACAGCGCAATCACGCTGGGCTGTGGAGTCTGTCTTTGCACAGACTGTTTAATTGGCGTTGTATTTTGAGGGATAGATTAGAGGAAGAAGAAGAAAGACAGCGTTCAACCTGATTTACATGAAAATGAGAAGAAGGGAAAAAAGTGGGGTATTAACATGTGTGAGTTGAATCCTTAGATCTCTGCTTCCTGAGTGGCACATGGAAGAACTTTTAAATTGGCTACATTGCTTTAATTGAAATATAGAATTGTAATAACACAATGTGACAGGCACCTACTGAGGGGGACCGCGGCTGCCCCCACCTCTCCCTGGAGCGGCAAACAACAGGGGGATGGGGAAAAAAATACACACCGAGAAGCACTTGAAAGAGCTTTGTTCTTTTCCAGGCCCTTTTGAGGTTGGCTTTTTGAAAAATGCGGGGTTTTTTTTCCTCATTCACTTCAGGGACCAATTAATCCATACCACCCCACCCGCTTTCCCAGCGTGTGCTTCCCATAGAGGTATTTTGCATCCGTTAGGGTGTTTGTTGTATACTGGGTGGAAGGAAAAGAATTTGTAAAATACCCAGATTTGTCTACAAAGACCCCAAATCTGGGGACCACCTGAACCAAACAGATGAGTGGGATGGAGATCTCACTCCCCTCTGAGGTTTCCCTTCTGTCCCTGCATGGCTGTGATCATTTTCAAGTGTACACAGACAGTGAAGTTTATCGCAAGGGTACTTGACCTAGAGGCAGCCCTGGGAGATGGGCTCAGGCCTCGGGGATAGATGTTCGTGAGGACGGGCAGTGAAGTGACCTAGGACTGTAGGTGGACTGCCAGTGTTTTCTCTGACATGGCCTCTCAAAGTCCCAGCCCACCTCTCTCGACAGAATTTGCACTGTGATAGGATCTGGTTATGACCATCCCAGATGGCCCTCTCCCCTGACCCTCTTCCACTTTTTCTATAACACGTGTACATGACCTCATGATTTCAAGCCTCTCCTCCTCCCATTTCTTTTTTTCTTTTCTTTTTTTTTTGCGGTACGCGGGCCTCTCACTGTTGTGGCCTCTCCCGTTGCGGAGCACAGGCTCCGGACGCGCAGGCTCAGCGGCCATGGCTCACGGGCCCAGCCGCTCCGCGGCATGTGGGATCTTCCCGGACCGGGGCACGAACCCGTGTCCCCTGCATCGGCAGGCGGACTCTCAACCACTGCGCCACCAGGGAAGCCCTCCTCCTCCCATTTCTTAACATGTGTCTCAACCAAACACCATGGAGTCCACGTTGTCTTGGTGTCGATGTCTCCTGTAGGTACACTGGCTGCTGGCGACCCCTCAGCCCTGTTCTGCTCACTTCATCTCTCTCCATAGTTTATGCCTGAAACTTACAGTTCCCCTGAAATATACAGCTTTCCTCAACCGTAGCGCATAGATTCAAATAAGAGGCTATGATTGAAACCAATTTAAGCCCTCCCTGCCTTCATTCCCAGCACACCTTCTCTTAATGTCAACCCACTTCAGTGTTAAAATCAGCAAACGTTAATTGCAAAAATGTAAATGGTCAGATACAGATTACAGTGGTGGTCCTCTTTAAGCTATTTGTGGTGAAGGACAGGTTACTTAATTTTCCAGTCCATCAAGGACCAAGGCGTTGTCCTGCAGTGAATGCCTTGTGCCACCCGTGACTTACCACGTGAGTTCCCCCACGGTAACTAAACTCACCCCTGCCCTGTCAGTGAGACAGGACCACTGAGCACACACCTGGATGCTGCAGCAGCATTTCCGTAGAGGTTTCTAGACTACTATCTTCATACTTAACCTTCCCACACATCAGTGATAACTTACAGACCAATTCTGGTATCCAGACCACAAAATGTGTGTCCTGGATGTTATTAACTTCTTACTCCCCTTGGCACGTTGTGTCGTGAGGTAGAAGAGACCCGGTACCTTCCAGGGCCCCCTGTCTCTGGCACCATCGTTCATCCATTTGCACAAGCCAGACACTTGATCCTCATGTCTAACAGTGATAAGTTTTGTCCCATTTGCCTCTTACCTATCTTAGACCCACCCACCTGCCTCATCTCACCTGCCATCACTGTAATCCCAGCGCCCACCATCTCACCTGGGCACTGGGCTCCCTACCTGGTCCCTCTGTAGCCTTTCTGGACCCATTTCAATCCATTCTGCAAAATCAAGCCGCGGCAACCTCTTTAATATATACGTAGAGAATGTTTCTCTTCCGCTTAAAGCCCTTTGGTTGCTTCTTTTGCTCTGCTGCTAAAGATCACAGCACTCACCGTGACCTGTAAGGTGCTGGGGCCCCCAGCCCCTATCTGCTTCCCTGAGGCATCCTTGTCCCCACTCCCTCCTCCCCTGCATGCCTGGCCTTCTCTCAGTTCTTTGAAAATCCTCTGCCTCCACACCCAAAGCCCCCTCAGGGCCTTTGCCCCTGCTGTTCCTCTTGAATAGAATGTTCTCCCTACAACCCCAGTACATGTACCTACTCCACTCCAGGGCTCCGTACTAGGTACTCTGCAAAGGGTGATCGCATCTAATCCTCACGTCCACACAATACGATTAATCCTATTTTTAAAATTTATTTATTTTATTTTTGGCTGCATTGGGTCTTCGTTTCTGTGCGCGGGCTTTCTCTAGTTGAGGCGAGCAGGGGCTACTCTTCGTTGTGGTGCGCAGGCTTCTCATTACAGTGGCTTCTCTTGTTGCAGAGCACGGGCTCTAGGCGTGCAGGCTTCAGTGGCTGTGGCACACGGGCTCAGTAGCTGTGGCTCGCGGGCTCTAGAGCGCAGGCTCAGTAGTTGTGGTGCACGGGCTTAGGTGCTCCGCGGCATGTGGGATCTTCCCGGACCAGGGCTCGAACCCGTGTCCCCTGCATTGGCAGGCGGATTCTCAACCACTGCACCACCAGGGAAGCCTGATTCATCCTATTTTTAAAATGAGAAACCCGAAGCTCAGAGAGGTTAAGTAGCTTGCCGGGGATGGAATGAACAGCTTATTCGTTAGAGCCACACCCAGCCTGGGAGATCCTGGGGGCCTGAGTTGGCCTCTCCCAAGCCCTCACTGGGCCTGAGGAGGCCTCAGTGTGCTGAGATTAGGAAATCACACCATCTTCCTGTCCACCCCCTTCCTCGCCACAGTGAGGTATGCCCTTCCACGCATCTCTGCGTTTTGCTTTTTGCCACCATCCCCCCATTTCAGCTGACCCTTCTTTCCTGGTAGCCTCTCATCTCACTTACTAGATAATGCTAGCACCCAGCTGTTGGCACCCAGGGATTCGGTATTCGGCAGAGCCTGAAGGACAGCTAAAAAAAGCCCCATTTTGTCCATTTTCTCTGAAAGGCCTGGGTTTGTGGGTTTCTGAGACCCAGTCTTAATTGCAGGGACCTTCTTCTCCCCTATTCGGGCTCTGCCATTTTGAGGAGGGAGCTGTCTGACTCGTACCTAGGGCTTGGCCATTTTCAGCTTCTTGTCTGGAGCTCCCTTGGGCACCAGACAGAGAGCTTCTGAGCTGACAATTTCCCGGAGGCCCCAGCATATTCCGGCCTCTTCACACATGTGAATACACAGTTAGAAATCCATTTACATGAATAAATGAACTATTCAGGAGATGAAAAACATTTTTTCCCATTTAAAGTAGGAGAAAGAGAATCCCCTGAACTTCGCAACTTCATGATATCCTATACTTTGTGTCATCAGCCTCCACTGGAAACGAGGAAAGCTCTGAAAAGAGAGGAGAATAAAAGCCTTCTCGATGAAAATAGTTGAACAGGCACTGGCAATGAGAAAAATTCATATGCTGTAATTATAGATATTTGTTTGTTTTAAATCCTGGCACTCAATCTGTGAGCCCGGTTTAATAATAAAATACTAGAATTATGCATGCAAGTGCAAATTTGGTATCATGTCAGTCAATTCCAAACACTATTTACAGACTGGAATCACTATAGTGCATTAATATAATGAAGATGGCAGTGTAGCCTATTTCAGTATAATATCATTAAAACATCACCGTAGGATGGCTGCTGTAGCTCTTCTCAAGTGTTTAAGCTTATCTCAAGCCATCCTAACGTCCTTTGAGCTTCGTTTCTGAAATAATGTGGCTTGGGTTTTTGCTATTAGCAATGTGTATGGTAATTCCAGAGAGAAGGAGAGAGGGAATCAATCGCTGAAAGGAAGATCCTCTGGCCACGGTTTTCTATAAACATGCTTCTGTCACTGCAAAGATCACACTGCTTTGACCTTTGACTGATTACACATCTGTTGCCTCACTAGGTGGGGAGTTCATTGAGAGCAGGGGCCCTTGTTTATTCATCCCAGAAATAGCAGGCAATGTGGCATAGTGATTAAAAGCAGTGGCTCTGGAGCCAGGCAGCCTACTTTCAAATCTCATTCCACCAACATGTGAGCTTGGTGGCTTTGCATAGGTAATTCACTTCTTTATGTCTCCGTGGCCTGACTCATAGAGTGGTTATGAGGATTAAATAAGTAGAACCCTAGAAAGGTGCCTGGCACATTGAAAATGCTCATTGAATGTCAGCTGCTATCCTCATCTCTATACCCCTAGTCCCCTGAACGGTGAGTGTTGTAGCGTCGAAGACGAATCAGAGTGTGAAGAGTGGAAGGACGGGTGGGTGAATAGACAGCACAACTGTAATCCGCAGCACGCATTGCTTATTTGCATCTATAGCATTCTTTGTATTTCACTGGCTCTGCCAGGATCCAGGCCTCTTCTTTGTGGGAACTTGAGGCCGCCCGGAGATGACTGGACTTGGTTCAGATAGCTATCGGGAGAGACAAAGAGGTTTGCGAATCAGGGACTGAAGTTGAGCCTTTGAGAATGTGCAAAACTGAGAATTGTTGCAGAAGTCATTATTAACTCACACATTTAACAGGATGTTTGCCTTTCAACAAAGGGTGACTAACGTAACAGTTGATTATGTAGCTCCCTTAATTTGTTACTGGTTTTCAAATACCGAAGTAATTACATCAATACGGGAGAACAGTTGTTAGAAAGTCAGTGTACAAAAGAGACTGAAAGAGGGTTGACTGTTGATTCTGTTTGGACACAGCCTTGTGTTGGGTCTGACTTGGTAGCAATTTACCAGGCCCCGAGGAGAAGTCAAACCCTGTGCCCTGGCAAGGGTGAGACTAATAGAGTCTGGCATGGTGAGTAGATATGGAAGGGCTGTGGAGTCAGGCTGCCTGGGTTCAAATCCTACCTGTGCTGTGGACCAACAGTGTCTCCAGCGCCCACCTCTGGAAATGGTGCTACTAATAGTATCTCCCTCATGGGGAAGTCGGAAGGATTAAGGTGCTTAAACAGTATCTGGCTTATAAGAGTGAAAAATTATTTGATGTTGTTACTTATGATCTACCTTCTGCTTTTCTCTCCAGCCTTCTCCCCCATGGATCTTATTTCTCACTCCCACCCCCAATGAGCTGCTCATACTGCTTCCTGGGACTCCCTGCTTCAGTCTTCTGTCCCCACCACACTCATCCTCACTGCTCCTCCAGTTTGGAAAGCTCCTATCTAACCTGCAATTCTTCTTTTAAAATTTTTTCAAATTTTTATTGAAGTATAGTCGATTTGCAATATTGTTTAGTTTCAGGTATATAGCAAAGCGACTTGGAGATGTAGATGTATAGATATATGTATTCTTTTTTTATTCTTTTCCATAATAGGTTATTACAAGATATTGAATATAGTTCCCTGCGCTATGCAATAAATCCTTGTTGTTTATCTGTTTTATATATGATAGTGTGTATCTGCTAATCCCATAATCCTAATTTATCCCTCCCCTCCCTTACCCTTTGGTAACCATAAGTTTGTTTTCTATGTCTATATGTCTGTTTCTATTTTGTAAATAAGTTCATTTGTACTATTTTTTTAGATTCCACATATAAGTGGTATCATAGAATATTTGTCTTTATCTGACTTCACTTAGTATGATAATTTCTAGGTCTATGTTGCTGCAAATGGCATCATTCTTTTTTATGGCTGAGTAATATTCCATTGCCTGTGTGTGTGTGTGTGTGTGTGTGTGTGTGTGTGTGTGTGTGTGTGTATCACATCTCCTTTATCCATTCATCTGAACAATCAGGTTGCTTCCGTGTCTTGGCTATTGTAAATAGTGCTGCTATGAACATTGGGGTGCATGTATCTTTTTGAATTAGTGTTTTCTCTGAATATATACCCAGGAGTGGGATTGCTGGATCATATGCTACCTATTTTTAGTTTTTTAAGGAATTTCCATCCTGTTCTCCATAGTGGCTGCACCAATTTACATTCCCACCAATGGTGTAGGAGGGTTCCCTTTTCTCTACACCCTCTCCAGCATTTATTATTTGTGGACTTTCTGATGATGGCCATTCTGACTGGTGTGAGGTGATACCTCATTATAGTTTTCATTTGCATTTCTCTGATAATTAATGATGTTGAGCATCTTTTCATGTTGGTCATCTGTGTGTCTTCTTTGGAGAAATGTGTATTTAGGTATTCTGCCCAGTTTTTGATTGGGTTGTTTGGGTTTATTTTGATATTGAGCTGTTTGTATATTTTGAAAATTAAGCCCCTGTTGGTCGCATCGTTTGCAAGTATTTTCTGCCATTCAGTAGGTGGTCTTTTCATTTTGTCAATGGTTTCTTTTGCTTTGAAAAAGCTTTTAAGTTTAATTAGAACCCACATGTTTATTTTTGCTTTTCCTTCCTTTGCATTAGGAAACATATCCCCAAAAATATTGCTATGATTTATGTCAGAGTGTTCCACCTATGTTTTCTTTTAGGAGTTTTATGGTTTCAGGTCTTACATTTACATCTTTAATCCATTTTAAGTTTCTTTTGCTTTGGGAGACTGACCTAAGAAAATATTGCTACAATTTATGTCGCAGAATATTTTGCCTGTGTTCTCTTCTAAGCGTTTTATTGTGTCATGTCTTTTATTTAAGTCTTTAAGCCATTTTGAGTTTATTTTTGTGTATGGTATGAGGGTGTGTTCTAACTTGATTGATTTACATGCAGCCGTCTAGCTTTACAACACCACTTGCTGAAGAGACTGTCTTTTCTCCGTTGTATATTCTTGCCCCCTTTGTCAAAGATTAGTTGACTGTAAGTGTGTGAGTTTATTTCTGAGCTCTCTCTTCTGTTCTACTGAGCTATATATCTGTTTTCGTGCCAATACCACACTGTTTTGATTACTGTAGCTTTGTAGTAATGTCTGAAATCTGGAAGGGTTATGCCTCCAGCTTTGTTCTTTTTCCTCAGGATTGATTGCTTTGGCAATTCTGGGTCTGTTATGGTTCCACATAAATTTTAGGATTATTTGTTCTAGTTCTGTGAAAAATGTCATGGGTAATTTGATAGGGATCACATTAAATCTGTAGATTGCTATGGGTTGTATGACCATTTTAACTATAATAATTGTTCCAATCCAGGAGCATGGGATATCTTTCAGTTTCTTTGAATCATCTTCGATTTCCTTTATCAATGTTTTGTAGTTCTCAGTGTATAAGTCTTTCACCTCCTTGGTTAGGTTTATTCCTAGTTACTTTTTAAATTTTTTTGATGTGATTTTAAACGGGATTGTTTTTTACTTTCTCTTCTGTTATTTCATTGTTAGTGTAAAGAAATGCAGCAGATCTCTGTATATTACTCTTGTATCCTGATACCTTGCTAAATATATTTATTAGTTCTAATGTTTTTTGTGTGGAGTCTTTAGGGTTTTCTATATAGAGTATCATGTCATCTACATATAAAGACAATGTTACCTCTTCCCTTTCCAATTTGGATACTTTTATTTCTTTTTCTTGTCTGATTGCTGTGGCTAGGACTTCCAATACTATGTTGAATAAAAGTGGTGAGATTGGTCATCCTGTCTTGTTCCAGAATTTAGCAGGAAGGCTTTCAGCTTTTCACTGGTTGGCATTATGTTGGCTGTGGATTTGTCATAAATGGCTTTTATTATATTCGGATATGTTCCCTCTATACCCACTTTGGCAAGAGTTTTTATCATGAATGGATGTTGAATTATATCAAATGCTTTTTTTGCATCTATTGAGATGATCATGTGGTTTTTGTCTTTTCTGTTGATATGGTGTATCACATTTATTGATTTGCGTATGTTGAACCATCCTTGTGACCCGGGGATGAATCCAACTTGATCATGGTGTATGATCCTTTTTATGTGTTGCTGGATTTGGTTTGCTAATATTTTGTTGAGGATTTTTGCATCTATATTCATCAAAGACATTGGCCTGTGATTTTCTTTCTTTCTTTTTTTTTTCTTTGTAATACCTTTGGTTTTAATATCAGGGTGATGGTGGCTTCATAGAATGACTTTAGCAGTGTTCCCTCATCTTTAATCTTTTAGGAGTGTGAGAAGGATCAGTATATATTCTTCATTGTATGTTTAGTAGAATTCCCCAGTGACGCCATCCAGTCCTGGACTTTTGTTTGCATAACCTGCAATTCTTAATCTAACTAATTCTTCTTCCTTGAAGCACCCCTGCTTCTGCCAGGCAGAATTGGGCACTCTTTTCCCTCTGCCACTTCATATTTTGAATATATTGTATTTCAGTGATTTTAAGATATTTTCTGTCTCCCACTTTAACATTTCTGCAATAAGGATTTGGCTTACCGTCTGTAGCATCTTGGAGTCAGTACAATATAGTGTTTGCATTGTAGTTTGTTCTGTGTCTAATATCATTATTTGTGTGTGTGAGCTACCTGAGGATAGAGACTGTGATGTATTATCTTTGCATTCCCTAGTGCCTAGACAAAGCACTCAGCCAGTGCTGTAAAACAAATAGGAGAATAAGTGGACAGACAATATAGCTAGGTGTCTGATTCTGTTGGATAGCACAATCTTTTTGGATATATGCTAACATCTGAAAAATAACAATAATAACAGCTGTGTAGCACTTGCTGTATGCCAGGCACTATGTGAAGCACTTAACATATATAAACTATTTACTCACTTCATCTTCACGATAGCCTGATGAGGTAGATTTTATTTTTATCTTCATTTCACAGATGAGGAAACAGGTTCAGAGGGGTTACACAATGGAGTGGAGCACAAATTGCTACCCCAAGATGTCTCTTTGTCATGTGAATTATTTCGAGCTAAAAACAATCAGTGTTCAAGAGAGTCGGGAAGAAACTTTGACCTTCCCCCTAAGTGCCTAAAAAAATTTAGATGGAGGATCTATTCCCAGAACAGAGCTATCACCAGAGACACCTACGAAGAATATGAGCGAGGAGGGGCCTAAAGAGCAGAGTCCACTCTGCTTCCCATTGTCTCTGCATGGCCCAGAAGACGTTTATTTACCAGACATTTGCCTTTCCACCATCTCCATGTGAATTGCCTTCCTCTCAGTTGAAGTCTCAAGCCAGTAGCCTCAACATCCACTTTTTAGCTGAAGATGGTATTTAAGGTGACAGCTTCAGCTATTTGGCAAGTTACTCAGTTTTCCTGGCTCTTTCCCATGTAAACATGTTATTAGACTTTCGTTTGATTTTTTTCTCCTGTTAATCTGTCTCGTAGCAATTTAATTCTCAGACCAGCCAGAAGAACCTAGAAGGGTAGAGGAAATTTCTTCCTCCCCATCAGTAGCATGCCCAAGATCCTATAGCTTAGTGATGATGGAGCTGGGATTTGAACCCAAGTGCTTTGACTCCAGAGCCTGCAGATCGCAAATAATAGGATCCCCAGGGCTGTCAACAGGAGATATATTTAGTATTTATATAGTCCTAATAATTTCCCCAATTGTTGTTGATGATTATTTTGGTTTCCCTAAGTGGGGCCCCATGATTGCTCATAGCCTGGTAGAACATCAGTCGTTAAGTTGTAATCCCCCATTTTCTTCTCATATTTTTTTTTTTTTTTTTTGCGATACGCGGGCCTCTCACTGTTGTGGCCTCTCCCGTTGCGGAGCACAGGCTCCGGACACGCAGGCTCAGCGGCCATGGCTCACGGGCCCAGCCGCTCCGCGGCATGTGGGATCTTCCCGGACCGGGGCACGAACCCGTGTCCCCTGCATCGGCAGGCAGACTCTCCACTACTGCGCCACCAGGGAAGCCCTCTTCTCACATCTTTAAACAAGGAACAAGCCATAATTTATTCATGATAAATCAGAGACATTCATATAATGCAGTTTGGATTTTTTTTTTCCACTGTGGCTTATAAAATGTTTTCATGGGATGTTAGAGGTCAAAGGGATAGTAGAAAGAATCAGTTCAGCAGTTTACTTCCTCTGTCCTCCAGATACACTGGGCTCTAGTTAAATGATTATGGGTTCCGAGAGTGTTTTCAAATAAACTTGAGTTCAAATTCCAGTGGAATTCTTATGATTTGTGTGACCTTGGTCAAGAATCTTAATCCCTCTGAGCCTCAGTTCTCTCATTTTTTTTTTATTTTATTTTATTTTTTATTATTATTTTTCCCCTCATTTTTAAACCTGGAGTTATAATATTATTTTGCATGGGTGTTGTGAGGATTAGATATTATATAAATAGAGGACCAACCACAATGGCACCAAGTAGACGGTAAATAAATGTGAGCTATTATTTCAAAAAGAGAGAAGCTATATTTACGTTTAATAAAGTTGTAAAGTATCATCAGAATGGAATTTTTACCTGGCTTTGATTGGAGTTATATTAAGTCCATGAAGTCACATTCTACAACTTCTTCAAGAAAAATAAAGCTCCAATTGGTAGTTAACCATGTTTTTGATAAATAAATAAAAATTAGACAATGATGTACTAATACTTAAAGCAGTTTGGGTGACATGTCCCAAAACCTGGAGCGCACGGACGCCTTAGTGCTTAGCATGACTTTTAGGAGTTATGTGATCCTCAGGTGTGGAAGAGATTTGCTCCCCACCTCATAGCCGTGGATCCTGCTCATTTCCAGCCCCTGCAGTTAGGATCCACATGAGTAAATCTGACTATGAACTGAAGTGACATACATCACTTCTAGGCCCAGCTCGTAAGCATCAGATGCTCCTTCTTCTCCTACCTTGACAACCATAAGTCCACAGGGTATGATTTGGAAGCATCCATCAACCTGGGCTCAGTGTGACTGTGTAATCAGTCCCTGCCAACCCAGGTTGGACATGTAGCTTGAATCAAAGATGAACCTTAGTTGTAACAAGCCATTGAGATTTCATGGTTAACCTAGCATATATTTAATATATTAAACCATAGGCCTTCGAAGGTACAGTATTTCAGGCAGTGCTTATACATTTTAATTTTTACAACTGAAAAAAATCATTCTTTCTTTTATTTCCTTTATTAATGTATCCATCCATTCATCCATCAGGCTATTTATTCAACAGACATTTAACTACCACCTGTTCATTGCTAAATTCTAGTCTGGGTACTGAGGATATAATAATTAAAAGGCTCCATCATCCCTGCCTTCCTGGGGCCAGGATCTAACTGGAGAAAGAGACAAGAAAAATCTAGAATTATAATACAACATGGTAAGGGCTGATATATAAGGGGAGTGTTATGGGAGCCCAGAAAGAGGGACACCAATCCTAGTTTTGGGGGAAGTTGAACAGGGCCTTGGTGGATGAGTAGGAGTTCTATTTGTTCTATGAACGTTTATCGATCAGTTACTCTATGCCAGGTTCTAGGCACTGTGGATATAGTGGTAAGCAAGACAGGCAAGACAATATATAAAGACATAAATAAGGGAACAAATTAATTTCAGAGTAATATTATGAAGCCCACAAAAAAGGGTGACATGGTAGGGTTGAACTGAAAGGGGCAACTTTAACTGGGGTGGTCAGGGAGGCTCCTGTGAGGAGGTGACCTGTGAACTGAGTTAACCAGGGCCCATGGACTTCAAGGCCCTGGGGAGACATGAAAAATGCAGCTCTCAGGGTAGACAGGGGTGTGGAGCAGAAACTTTACAGGCTTAATGCTGTGTCAGATATTGCTGGGACGCTTCAGTTTTCTCTTGCTGGATCGTTTACTTAGTTTCCTTTGCTTGAAATAGGGAGTTTAAGTCGATCTCCTGCAGTGGAGGTATCCATTATCGGACTTGTGTGTGTTTTTTTTGGGCATTTCAGAAAGCAGTACTCTGAGAAGAGCCAGGAGAGAATGAGCAGTAAGCTTTTAAGCAAAGAAGTTGAAGTAGGCCATTGGCGTGCTTTGTGGGTTTGGAAAACCCACAGGCTCTGCGGTTAGCAAGGCCTGGGTGTGAAGCCCAGCTCCACGGCCTTTCCAGCTGGCTCATCTTGGGCAAGGGATGGCCTCTTTTTGCTTCAGGTTCCCCATCAATTAACTGGAGACAATAATAACATCTCTCCCATAAGCTGGTTATGAGGCTGAAATAAGATAGCGCCTAAAGTGGCAAGTGGCAAGAAAAAAACACTCGTAGTATCAGCTGTGATTGGTATGATTACTGTCATTCTCATCTTCATCTTTATTGTCATCATCACCACCGTATTTATTGTGCTAGGAGGCATTATTCCTGCCTGTCTCTGCAGTGATTTTTTTTTTTTTTTTTTTTTGCGGTACGCGGGCCTCTCACTGTTGTGGCCTCTCCCGTTGTGGAGGAGCACAGGCTCCGGACGCACAGGCTCAGCAGCCATGGCTCACGGGCCCAGCCGCTCCGCGGCATGTGGGATCCTCCCAGACCGGGGCACGAACCCGTGTCCCCCGCATCGGCAGGCGGACTCTCAACCACTGCCCCACCAGGGAAGCCCCTCTGCAGTGATTTTTTATGAGGACTTTGCTTTCATTTATTTCACAAATTACATTAGACTCCTATCCCTGGTATATCAAGTCCCAAGTTCTCTTCCTGGCAACCGAGGCCGTCTTTTATTTGTTTTTGACCAGAGTAGTTCCACCTCACCTCCCACTGTTATTAACCCTACTCTCATTACTCACATCCCAGGGTTTTCTCCTCCCAGTCAACCTCCATACTTTTATTCAAGCAGGTGTCCACCCAGCTTTGAATGTCCTCTTTCCTGACTGTAATAAAATATGCTGAGACTCTGCTCTGTGCCAGCCATCAGGGTGGCTACTTTACATATATGATCTCATTTATCCTCACCTCTAAAATGGCAACTGAGACGAGGAGAGAGAAATTTCCTGCCACATCCAGGCTGCTAGGAAGTAGTGGACGAACGTTGGTGATAACTCTGCACTTGCAAGACGGGACTGGGGACCTACTTCCTCCATCTCTCTGGTCCAGGGTAAGGTATCCCCAGCCTCAGGGGCCTCAGTCCATGTTGTTCAAAGTAGGAAGACAGAACTGAGGGCAGGCAGACCAAGGCCAGACGGACAAACCAGCACAAGCCTCTCTAGAGACCGAGACTCTTGCCTCAGTGAGTCCCACTCACTCTGAAGAGCATTGGAGGTTAATGCTGAATTTTCTCAGCTCTAGATGGAATCCTGTCCTGTGTCCTTGCCTTGCTGAAACATTCAGGGCAAACTCAGTGCATGGGTACAGGAGTTTCCTCAGAGCCAACCTAGTCCGCTCAGCCTGAGGGAGAGGGAATTTTAGTCTATGGAGAAATTATAGGTCAGTCTTGGAAAGCTGTAGCCAAAGAAGGGCTTTTAACAGGAAGCCACTGATCGGCGAAAATCGAGGAAAACCAGGTAGGTAGGATGAGGAGCACGAGTAACGCAAGGCGCACGATGAAGGCCTTAAGGCCGTCAACAGTGTCAGCCAGGGTGGTTGGAAGGCACTTTTCTGTGGTACAGAAGGAGGGCAGGGCTACTTTCCCAGAAAGTAAACCCACCATGCTCTGCCTCCTGACTTACACCCAGCCTGGCTTTGTGGGAATTTGCATCGAGTGATCCTGGCGTGATACGGGCACAGGAGACAGGATTGCGCACAGGCAGCGATGAGGTCTTTCAGGGACCTGGTCGAGAAGAGCGACCCACAGGAGACACTCTGTGATACCAGTTTCCTAATGATTTTAGGAGACATATCAAATTGATCAGAATGAAATCCTGCCCATCCTAAAGAAGTGAATATGGAATGGAAATCTAGGGTGGGACTGGCCGATTCCAGCAGGACTGCATCCAAAGTCCTCCCTTCTCCTCCTACGTGTATAACCCCTCTGACCTCAGGCCCTCTGACCTTTGTAGACAGGCAGCTGAGAAGGCGCATCTAAAAACCAAATGTCCATGTATGTAGGTGAAAGGGACAAAGAGATTTGGATTTTGCTGCTAGAATTGCTCAGGCTCAGGAGGAAGGGAGGATGCTGTAAAGGTTTGCAAGCTGAGGTTGGGCTCTGTCCCTCCTTTGAAAGTAGCTGCTGGAAGTAGAAGAGACACAGATAGCCAAAGCTGCCCTGCTGTGTGCCTGCCTGAGAGCAGGGACTCCATAAATATTACTGAAGGGGTGAAAAAGTCATGAACAAGTGAAAGAAACTATACTCAAATGGGAAAAAAAGGGAAAATAAAAGTTTTGAAGATGTCATCTAGATTCTTAGCAGTTGAGTCCACCTGACATTCTGAGCCCTCTCCTAGGTTCTTACGGAAATCATCTCATTTAACTCACAAGTTTATGATGTGAAGTTTATTGGTCCCCATTTTACAGATCAAGAAACTGAGGCGCCCAGAAGCGAAATTATTGCCTAAGGTCATACTGGTTATTGGAAGACTGGGATTCACTCACCACCGTCCGTTGATTGGATGCTTGTTATGAGCCTGATAATGTGTTTTATATGCACTATCCATTGTATGTCTCATAGTCACCCTGCAAGGAAGGTGTTTTACTCTCCCCATTTTGTTGATGAGGAAACTAAGGCCAGGTGTCCCACTGTAAGGTAGATAAGGAGAGATTGCTCCAGTGCTGGCACAAAATGATTTCAAGGCCTGGATCCCAGGCGTGAGTCTAGAACTGGGTCCACTGAGCTTGAGGTGTATGTTGTTTCTGTGCTAAGAAGCCTCAGAGCCAACAAGGGACAACACCTTTTGAGCAGTGCGAGGTGCCCAGACTCTGAATCTTGGGCACGCCGCCGTGATGCAAAGAGGGAGGCGATGGGGATCCACCTACCTCTCCCTAAACCTCTTGTCTCGCTTATGTCATCTGTGCTGCTTACCAGCTCTGGAATCAGCCAGAGAAAGAACAGCCTGGACACAGCCATGCACCGGCAGAGTGGCTCTGAGCACCTGGTTCTGTCTGGCTCTTTGCACGATCTCCTCACACCTTGTACCTGTTTTTCCTCTCCTGGGAATGACGTGAGTGAAGCCCCCTCCACTCCCTCTCAGTCGTTCGTCACTCCTTTCCTGAACCAGAAACGGACTGCTTCATTTTATGTCTGGGAAAGGGAAGCCTCGGAGGGATTTTTTTGTTTTTTTTTTAAGGTTAGGAAACTAAATCGTATGGTTTCTAAATGCTTGTCTTTAGTCTCAGGATGCAGATACTTAGGGCTTAACCCCTATACGGGTCAAAGGCATCTCCCATGGGATCCCCATCACCCTGTACTTCCCCCTCAGGGCACCTGGCACAGCACATTGTTATTGCTCATTCACGGCTTTCCACTAGACCTTGAACTCAGGAGGAGCAGGGGCAATGTCTGTTTCCACGTTGTGTCCCTAGCTTCCAGGGCAGCGCTTGAAACATAGCAATTACAAAATGAATAATTCTGTTGAATGAACAAAGTCATATATACAGTGGTGATGACTCATGTGCCCCTGAGAGTGTGTCCTTACAGTGGTATGGTACCCTCCAGGAGGTACACTTCCTTATTCTGGGCCAGGATAGAGAGACGCAGCCCAGTTCCTTTTCTGCATCTAATCCCATGTTTCAGAAAGAGAAGAATGCCAGTGAGAGTCTTCATGATACATCCGAAAGAGTCAGGCCTCGGTTCAAATCCTAACTCTTCCACTTCATAACTGGGGAGTGTTGGGCCAGTTACAGGATGCTCTCAACTGGGGAAGGACTTCCCACAATAAGAGCAGGTACATATTCAAAAAGAAACAAGAAGACAAGAATCAAAGCAAATAAAAACCTAATACTTATATGATGTTCACTAGATGCAAGACACTATTTTGAGTGTATTGAATATTATACCCTACTTAATCATCACAACTCCTTGAGGTGTAGGAACTATATCCTGAGGCTCATTTTATAGATGAGCAAACTCAGACACAGAGGGCATGCGTGTTTACCCAGGGTCACACAGCTAGTACGTGGCAGAGCCAAGATTTGAACCCGGCAGCCTGGTCCCAGTGCCCATATTCCTAACCTCTGCACTTACTGTTTCTATCAGGATGATACAGAAGGAGCTTGGATGTAGGATTCAGAAGGTCTTCAAGCGTGCTGACTTCAGATCTGCTGCTTACTGAATGTGACTTGGGGCAGATTACTTAACCTCTCTGGGCTATGTAATGTCCTCATTATAGCATGAGGGTAATAAAACAAGGTAATGAATGAGATAATATATTAGGTGGAGCTTTAAAAGTTATAAAGCTCTTAGCCCTTCTAAGTATGAAGTAGATATTAACTGTTAGATGTCAAAGAGCTTTGAATGATAAAATGAGGTGCTTGCCGTATATGCTTTGGATCTGCAAAAACAATGGGGACTTTTTTTTTCAGAACAGGGCAGAATGGAGGTGGGGAGGGAGGGAGGGTGGGTGAATGGATGGATGGATGGACAGAGAGAGAGTTTATCAGTATGTTAGAAGACATACTTCAAGTAGAGGACACTTAACAAAGGAAAGGTGTAAGAAGCAGCACATTATCATGGGCTTGGAGTTGGGGATTAGACAGTTGGAGCGGGATGGGTGTCCAATCCCAGGACTTCCACCTTCTAGCTGTTTGAACCTAAGCCTGCAACTTCACCTCTCTGAGCCTCAGCGTCCTTCTCTGTCAAATAAGTGATAATAAAACCTTACTCATTGGCTTGTCATGAAAATTAAATCTGATCCTATAAGAAAAGCGTCAGGCTGGAAGGAGGTGCCCCAAAACATACCCCCGTTTCCCACTGGCTGAGCCCCTTGCTGTTTCCTCTCACATCCACATGATGCGAAATTTCTAGATGCCTACTTTTTGGAATTAATTTCCTAAAGTGGGGAGAGGGCATTCAGGATAAACACTCCGTATTTTCATTCCTTTGCTTACCTGCTGCAGGTGCAACTGGTGGGGGAAACATTCCCTTCAGCAGGGGTCTTTGTTCTGTGGCAATGAAAGGCGTCTCGCTAATCCTTCTGCTTCCCAGATGTTTTCGGAGCTATATTTTTAGCTCATCTCTTTTATATGCCTCACTCGAAAGACATCTTATTATTCATTTCAAAACTTGACAACTCCTATCCCTTTGTCCCCTCATTCTGTTCTGATACACAAAGGAAGAACGAAATGTAGCAGTCTCAAGCCAAGTTCTGCTTTTGCTCAGTTGAGACCAGAGCTGTTAAGGGTTTTTTCTGGCCGCCTCTGCTCTGGACCCACTCTGGGAGTCAGCTGGGTGTCACAGGTGCTCATTCCCATCCTCATCTGCCTCGTCTTATAAGATATGCAATTATATGCTGTGTGTAGGTGCACTCACGCGTCCCGCCCATGCTCCCGTGCAGACACAAGCCAGGGGTGGCCCCGCAGTTCTGGGACCAGTCTGAAAAGCAGGTAGGAGGGAATAACAGAGCAAGGATGAGCGTTCCAACCTTGAGTCATTTACTCAACAAATACGTATTAAGCATTGACTGTGCACCAGGATTTGTGCTAGGCGAGGGCGTATATTTTGCATAAACAGAGAAGATGTTCCCTCACGGGATACGCTTTGAATGACTTTGAAGTAACAGTGGCAGATTTATTAAGCCCTTATGGTGCCCTGGGCTCAACATGCCTGCGTGTGTGCATGTGTGTGTGTAATTCATACATTCTCATAACAAGCCTCAGAGGTAGAGATGGTTATACCCAGGAGCCAGGTGAAAAAGCCAGGTCACAGAAAGGTTTAGTGCCTAGCCCGGGGGTTACAGCTCGTGAATAGAAAGGCCCTGTCTTGATCTCTGGCTCCAGAGCCTGGGCTCTTAACTACTTAGTTATACCCTCCCTGTTCTGCACCCCAGAATGCCTCCCGCTCCAGGGCCATAATAAACGAGGTCGTGGATAAGGCACTTAGCCCAGGGCCTGGGCTTTGCACTGCAGGTGGAGATTGTCATCGCCTGTATGGCGTCAAAGAGAAACACAGCTGGATGTGACAGTAGTGAAAACAGATTTTATTCAGGAACTCCTGACAGTCGGGGAAAGAACTGAGCTTCTTTCCAATTTGTGCAGATGTGCCTAGGGCTTGAAGGGGAGAATGAGGGAATGGGAGGGATGATGAGTGAGGACTGTATAGAGTCAGGGAGTAAAACGTTACAAAAAACAGGAAATGGGGGTTAGCCCGTGTGAAATTCATGTGGGTTTGATAAGTGGAGCTTATCCAGGCTTGGGCTCCAGCCTCCCACAGAGACTGGGAGACCAGTCCTATCTCCAGGTGTTGGCTGGGACAAACAATAAATTCCTTTGGAAGCCCTGAGCTATCTTAGGCAGGGACTTGGAGGTGTGCTAGGGCCATTCAGGATGTGGCCTTGAGCCCACAGAAACGATGTTAGTGTTTTGTTCAAGTCTTTATTGGCCAAGGTTGAGGTCTAGTCGAGCAGAGGGCTTAGAGGAGCCTGCCTGAGTTTGGGCAAGGAGTCTTTGTCACTAGTTCATTCTACTTTCCATCGCTGGTCTACTGGATCCTTGCACCAGTTCTGCTCTGGGCAAGTCACTGCTCTTCTTAGTCTCATGCAGATTCACGAATGGACAGCCAGACAGGTTACAGATAGGTGCACAGATAACAGGTCATTGCAAGTCAGAAGAGCAAGTGTTTTGAGCACAGGGACAGCAGCCAAGAGGTTCAGGGAGCACAGAGGCAGGTGGCTAACCCAGCCGGGGACCCGTCAGGAGTCCCGGCACCAGTTCTTCAGTGGCTCATCCCTGGGATCGCAGTAGAGTCCTCAAAGCGACATGACAGGCCTCCACCTTTCAGCCCTACCGGCCTCTGTCTCCTTCGGACCACACTGGGAGGTTGCTCTGGGAAGAGTGCACAGAAGTGCCAGGCAGATGACCTCATACCCACAGCCTCTGACCCCTCAACCCCAGAGCCCCTTAGAATTCCCTGAAGCCACCTATCCGGCTCCGGCGTGTGCACATGCTGCTCCCCTCTCCTGCCTTATCTTTTGCCAGCCAGCTCTATTGCCTCCTTTTCCTGGCAGCCTGCCCAGTGGGATTAACTGCCCCTACTGGTAGGTCTCAGCATCTGCAGATCTCAGCTTCGCTAAGAAGGTGCCACACCTGCTTGCGATTGTCTGGGCCCCCGCTGTGCCCTCCAGACCGCGTGCTTGGGGAGGGCAGGGGCGCCACGTGCCTTTCATGTGCCCTGTGCCGCCACAGCAGCTACCTTGCAGCAGGCCTTCAGCCGCTGTCTGTGATGTGAGAATCCAGGCTGTTGAGCTCTTGCCCGGCGTGCTTCCTGGCCTTCCCAGATCCCCCATTGCTTACATCCGCCAGCATCTCCCGAATGGGCACCCCGAGGCCTGGTACAGTCTGCAACTTCCCCAAGGTCAAAGGAAATGGTGGAGCCTAGGAATGTTCCAGACCCATCTGACCCCGGCACACAGACCGTGCTTATGCATAGACTTCACCAGGAGGCAACACAGAGCCTCTTGCTGTAAGGTTGGGAGCATATCCAGTTGTCTCCAGAAACTACCAGTGCAGCCAGTGAAACAAAGTGGCACCCCGCCATCATCACTGCCGCTACCGGCACCGCCATCCAGGTTTTTTTATAAGACAGAACCCCTGTCATCTGTGGATCGTGGATTGTGGGTGGGGAGCAGGGGTAGATGAAGGTAGGATCCATCTTTGGCTCACAGACATTTTTGCCAGAGTGTCCCCAGATCAGAGAGTCTTACGCTTCTACAGCCCAGGGCAGAAGCCCAGTCTGCAGTCTGGCCAGGGCCCTCGGGGCCTCCTCTCCAGCAGGACAGGCCGGTTCACCTGTAACCACGTGTCACCTGTGAGCCTCCTTCCCAGTTGCTTCGGCTGTGCGTCCCCTTAGCTCCCATCCCGATGGCCCCCAGCAGGGAGGGGCTGCTTAGCTCGCTGTCCTTCTCCAGCCAGAGGATGGACTCCCTTTGCAGCCCGCTGAAAGGGTCAGCGGCACTCAGATTAACCGCAGAGTCAAGTAGAAAGCTGCTGACGATTTCAACCACCCCAGTTTTTTAACCTGACCTTCAAAAGCCTGCATCCCCTGGCCCTGGCCTGTCTTCTCACACTGCAACTCTCTGCGAGTATCGTATGGGCCAATCATCCCGAACGGATTGCAGTTCCCCATCTAGAACATGCTGTTCGATAGCATCACATCCCTTTGGTATCCCTCTGGATGGAGCATCTTTTTTTTTAATTTTTAATTTAATTTTTGTTTTATATTGGAGTATAGTTGATTTACAATGTTGTGTTCATTTCAGGTATACAGCAAAGTGATTCAGTTATACATATACATATATCCATTCTTTTTCAGATTCTTTTCCCACATGGGTTATTACAGAATATTGAGTAGAGTTCCCTGTGCTATATGGTCGGCCCTTGTTGATTATTTTATATATAGTAGTGTGTATATGTTAATCCCAAACTCTAAAGACAAATATCATGTGATATCACTTATATGTGGACTCTGAAAAAACGATACAAATGAACTTATTTATAAAACAGAAACAGACTCACGGACCTCGAAAACAAACTTATGGTACCGAAGGGGAAAGGTGGCAGGGGGAGGATAAATTAGGATCCTGGATAGGACATCTTCATCCCTACCAACCCTAGGAGCACTCATTTTTACCTAGTCAACTCCTACTAATCTAGTCCATTCAGGCCTTCATTCCCACCCTGTTCTTACCTTTATTATGGCATGAATGCAATATTCTTTTTTTCAGTCAGCAAATTGTGACTGAGCCCCTACAAAGTGTCAGTGACTGCCTGCGTTAGGTGTGGGGATGCAGTGGTGACCAGGACCTGACATGGGGACTGCTCCCCTGGTCTTCACAGACTAATGGAAGATACAGATATTAACCAGGCGGTCATGCCCATGAAGGGATAATTACAGACTGTGGCATGTGTTAAAAAGAAAGGGAATGGGTTTCTTTGAAAACATTAAAGAAAGGCACCGAACGCCCTGTCTCCCCAGAGACTATGAGCTCCCCAAGGGCAAGGATCCTGCCCTTGTATTCCCAGCACAGTGCCTGCCACGGAGTTTCTGGGTCAAGGGAGATGCTCCGTTACTAGAACTGAGTCATGGAAATAAGCCGGAGCTGGGCCAGCAGGTATTTGGGGCAGGAATCACGAAGTGGCTGCTCTCTCTGAGCCTGGCACAGAGATAGGTGGCGGGAGGAGGGGATGAAGGGATAAGAGAGCACAGGGCTGGGCAGAACCTGACGATCACTGCCCTTCAGGAGGCACCCCGATGCGATAAAATGGGCGTGAAGTTTGCTGCCATCACGCCGACTTCTGGCACCAGCTCTGATCTTCACCGCTGACTGAACATTGATTGGGCAAGTTGCTTAAGCCCTCTGAGCCTCAGTTTCTCATCTCTCACTGGAAAATGATAGAGCCGAGGATTAGAATTTCTTAGTTCGTGTCAATTTTGCCCTCTGAAACCCAAAGGTGAGTTGGAGGAGGTGACTGCAGGATAGCGTTTGGTGTATTTTCAACGAAAAAGGCAATTTTGTGCTGATTTCTTTTCCTGACAGTTCATTTTCCAAGGCAACAGCCTAACAAATCATGGGGCCAATTAGTGTAAGAGAGGCAATTGATCCTGGTACTCAGAGAGCTCAGCCCACCGCCTCAGTGGTTTGGTGGTGTTTATTTGGGGAAACGCTGCACAGCACTAAATGGGAAATAATTGGATAGACACTGTTATAAATTGCACGGCACTGCACCACGCTCGGCTTCTGATTCCAGTAGCAAGGTCTGGCAGTAATAGGAAAACTAAAGGCTTTGCTCTCCTGCCTTGAAAAGCGGAGCAAAGCTGGCCAGGGGCCCATCTTGCCCCTCATTTTACAGATAGGAAAATTGAGTCTCAATGAGGGAGCGGAGATGGGGCTAGATACCTAAGATTTTGTTGTTTCACTACTGCATTCTCTCGGCAAACTCCTCGAACAAAGGAATCTGGAGATAAAATAAGGAGGTTGCTGTATTGGGCTTCCCTGGTGGCGCAGTGCTTGAGAGTCCGCCTGCCGATGCAGGGTCACGGGTTCGTGCCCCGGTCCGGGAAGATCCCGCATGCCGCGGAGCGGCTGGGCCCGTGAGCCATGGCCGCTGAGCCTGCGCGTCCGGAGCCTGT
>NW_020837953.1:4915809-5049457 GCF_003676395.1 Aethalodelphis obliquidens
AAAAAAAAAAAAAAAAAAAAAAAAAAAAAAAAAAAAAAAAATAAGGAGGTTGCTGTATTTCTTTCCTGGGGCTGCCGTAACAAATTACCACAACGGAGAGGTTTAAATGGAAATTTATTGTCTGGTAAAGGCTAGAAGTCTGAGATCCATGTTTTGGCAGGATTGACTTCTTCTGACCACTGTGAGAGAGGATCTGCACCAGGCCCGTGTCCTGGTTTCTGGTGGTTTGTTGGCAGTCTTGGGTGTTCCTTGGCTTTTAGACACGTCATCTGGATCTCTGCCTTCGTGTTCACAAGGCATTCAGTCCATGTGTCTGTGTCCACGTTTCCCCTTTTCATAAGGACACTAGTCTTATTGGATTAGAGGCACACCCTATTCTAGCATGCCATAATTTTAACTAATTACCTCAGTAATGACACTATTTCCAAATAAGGTTGCATTCTGAAGCCCTTAAGTTTTAGGGCTACAGTTGACCCTTGAACAACATGGGTCTGAACTGCGTGGGTCCACTTATATGCAGATTTTTTCAATAAATACATACTACAGTACAGTTTATGGTTGGTAAATCCGCAGATGCAGAACCGCAGATGCAGAGGGCTGACTGTTAAGTTATACGTGGATTTTTCTACCACACAGGGGTAGGGGGGCAAGTCGGGGGTTGGTGCCCCTATTCCACACTTTGTTTAAGGGTCAACTGTATTTCCAAATAAGGTCACATTCTAAAGTGCTGACGTTTGGGACGTCAGCCTGTGAATTTTGGGAGGCTACAGTTCAACATGTAACGATCACAAACAATTTAGAGAACAGAATCTTTGAACTGGAGAGGAAGAATCATTTATTAAGCATCACTAGGTGCCAGGCAGGGTACCAGGGTCTTACTTAGTTCTCCCTCCAAAAGAATGAAGTTACAGATGAGGAGACTAAGGTTCAGAGAAGCTAGGTAATTTGCCCAAGTTGACACAAGTAGTATGAATAGATTTGGATTTCAAGTGCTGACCTGTGTCTATTCAAAGTCATGTGTTTCTCCAGCATCCAAGTGTCTTATTAAAACAGATCTTAGAAGCCGTATTCACCACTACCGCCACCTGCTATCCACCTCAATTTATAAATGAAGACACCAACCTCCTCACTCCTAATCCAGCATTCTTCCCATTGGCTGCATTTTAGTCACATCACTTTCTTGTAAGTTTCTGTCTGGCATGCAAGACTTCTTTGTGACCAAGGCAGAGGTTAATTTCAAACTGGTTACAACACAAAAAGTAATTTTCCATGAAATGTAATGACCTCGTTTCTGCAGTGACTTGTAGCAAAACATGCTGTTTCATTTCCATTCATTCAAACTCATTTACCTACTTGCTATGATAATTTTACACCGTAAGCTGAAATGTTGAAATCATTGGTTACGTTACTAAACACCTACAATGGTTATTAGGATTCTTCATGCAGAAAGAGACAGAAATAAAAACAAGAATTTTAGGAGAATGAGAGTAGAGGCAGTTGAAGTATGTTCAAAGCTGTATTCAAGTGCACAGAGGCTGCCTGGGGTCTGGAGCCAGCCATACCTGGCAGCAATCCAGGGTCTACCTTATCAGCAATGTGATCTGGGTTGAGTTCTTCAACCTCTCTGTGTCTCACTTAAAGTCAGTAGTAAAAGGAGGGGAAGTAACATGTAAGGTTGTCAGGTGAGTGAAATAAATGAGGATTACATATGTAGAGTATCTGGCACGATGCCTAGCACACAGTAGTCATTCTCTGGATAGTACCCTTTTAAAAAATATAATGAAAATTAAATCTGAATCCTTATGCATATTTGGAGAATATTCCAAGTTTGGGATATTTTTTTCCCCAGAGTTTCAGAAGTATAAAATTGTTTCCGTATTTATTCAACCTGAACTTTTAAAAACGTTGTTGAAAATAGAACCACAACTGACTGATGTTTATTTATGCTGGCCTTGGGGAAGCAAGAAGGAACAAAGAAAACTGGCAGCACTATACTGAACTCTTGTGAATGTGCTGAACAACCCGTTGTGTTTTGGACCAGTGGTTGCCTGAGGTGCACTTGATAAAGGCCTTTTGTCTGCAGCCTACTTTCAGTTAAGTCGTTGAAGTGTTCAGTGCCGTGGTCTCTCCTGTTCTCAGAGAGAGGAAAAAGGAATGGGAGATAGAGATAGGAGCATGCTAAGATGTAATTTTTTTCTTTAACGTATTACCATGAAAATGTTCAAACAAACAGAAAATTTCACCTTTCGCCATATTTGCTTTCTCTGACTCTCTTTCTCTTTAGATAGGTTAAGAGAGCAATAGATCAATAGATATCTAGATAATAAATAGCTGCATTAGGTGTGCTCATTGCCCCTGGGGTTTCATTGCTTCTAGTGCGTTTCTGCAAACAGTGCTAATAATACAGTTTTTAAATGGTGAGTTCATATTGATAATTCCAATTTACAATTATTGGCTTATTTCTTCACTTTTACATGTAGATCTCATTTTTCTTTGACTGAAAAGCTTGCTTTCTAATAACAGTGTATTTATATATTTTTTTATCCTAACATATACCCAAAGCAATTTCAAAATTGCAATTCCAATACAAATTACTGCTAATAAACCAGACATAGACTTGAGTGTCAATGAGATTTACTGAAATCTCATGTTAGCCTGATATTCCCTTGGTAAGTCACTTCTTTCTGAGCCTTTTTCCTCCTGTCTAAGATAGGGATAATGGTGATCACTGTATTGTTCAGAAATCTTTTGGTTGCAAGTAATAAAAAACTCACTTCAGTCTTAAGCAACGAAAGGAATTCACTGATTATATAACTGAAAACTACAAGGTTAAATTTCTCAGGATAATGGGATCCAGATTGTCAGATGATGTCATAAAGTTTAAAGCTCTCTCTTTCAACTCTTTTCTCTTTCCTGGTGACCCGATTTCCCAGAAGACTTTCTTACCACCCTCTGGTTATTCCAAGACTATTATCCTGTGAGTTCTAAGGAAGTCCTGACCTGAGGGAACCATGCTTGGTAATTGAACACTATGTTACATAGTCAGTAGATCTTTTTTTTTCTTCGAGATTAAATCAAAGTCTTTATTAAACATCCCTTCTTCAAACCACCTGCATTTAAACCTATACCCCTCTCCCGACTTTCGAACTGGTAGGGCTGTGCATGTGTCTTTGTCACCTGACGGGTCAGATCCAGTTGGGTCGCACAATGCTGAAAAGCCCCGCCCAGACACACCACACGGGGCAGAACTCCACTGTTCTGTGCCCCGTCAAGATCTAGGCAGAGGTTGGCAGCAGTGGCCCTGGAATCAGAGCTCGAGCACAGGAGACCAGGAAGCAGAAGTCTGAGCCTCCTTATTCCAGACCTAGCCATGCAGAGCAGATAAGCTGGTCTTGGCTACCACTGGGTGAGGGTCACGCATGTGTTTTTTCTTCTCGTCTCTGAAGAAAAGGGTGAGAGATGGAGCAGGCAGTTTTCAGTTGTGTGTGGGTTTGATTTAAGGCTTTGGCTGTGGTCTGTTGATATATTAAAATACTTTCTGGGAACGCCATCTCAGTTGTCTGGGAGAAGATTCAAAGTATTCAGAGCCTACTGTCTACCAGATACCCTGCTAGACACATTAAGTGATCTTCTTCACATTCCCATTGTACAGATGAAGGAACTGAGACTCAGTGAGGTAAGGTGACTTGCACATGGCGACAAAGCTGAGATCTAAATCCTTCCATCACACGACATGCCTTTTGGAAATGGGGACAGGACAACACAATATACAAACTACTCTGAGTGTGAAACAAAAGAGGAGCCCCCTGACTTACACATACACACGTATTGCTGGCTTTTGAGAGCTCAGACCGCATCTTCTTTATTTCGGTATTTCCAGGGCCTGGTGTATCCAAGTACCGAAGGGCTTTTAGGCATGAATGTGAATTGAATGAGAGAGAGGACAGCTAGTCCAGCTCGCCACCAACTGTGATTATGCTGCAGCGCATGCTCGGTCATGGGATGTAGAATTTTGATTGAACCCGTGTTAGGAAATTAGTGCTTCACACAGAAGCTCCTTTACTATTGAAGGTGGTTTTTATTTCTCCTGAGCAGAAATCCGCTTCCTTGTCACTTTGGTGATTGCTAATTGATTCAGCACACCTGGCTCCACTTTGCCTATTAGACAAATTTAAGCCTAAATCGTAGGTCTGGAATGCTCTCAGCTAGTACAACTAGTTCATCTCCCTATTTTTAGGCAAGAACTTTACTCACATGGTTCCAGAGCTGTGTGTTTATAACATATGTTTAGAGAGTTACTAAGAAGAAGCTGCCTTTTATAGCTGTTGTCTTGTTATAAAGTTTCAAAAGAAGTGTTAAGAGCAAAAAAGGACATGAGTATTTACTGAAGCCAACCTCCTTATTTTAACAGCTGAGGAAAGCAAGTGTTACAGAAACAGAAGTAGAGCCAGTAGGGTTGTGGGGAGGGGGTTCGAGGACAGACTTGGACTCAAGATTTTACTGACAGATTCATTCATTCAAATTATTCATTTAAAAATAGGTACTGACAAAGTCATTAGAGACAGAACATAGGATGTGGTTTCCAGGGACTGGAAGAAGGGGAATGAGGAGTTAGTGTTTAATGGTACAGATGGTCACTTTGGGAAGATGAAGAAGTTCTGGAAATGGGTGGTGGTGATGGTTGCAGAGCGCTGTAAATGTACTTAATGCCACAGAAACATACACTTAATAATGGTTAAAATTGTAATTCAAGTTGTGTATATTTTTCCACAATAAAAATATATATGTACTAAATCCTTACTATATGTCAGGCACTGTACTTGATATTCAGGATAAGATGAGAAAAGAAAGATATTGTTGCTAACACACTGGAGCTGATGTATATATATATATATAAAGTATCCATATATACATCATGACAAACTAAAGAATCATCCCATATAGAAAAGTCCAGGAAGCTTAGTATTTTATGTAACTTGTATAAATAGGTATAATTTTTTTAAAAAATTAGTATAAGTAAGCAAAAAGTCCAGTTTTTAAAATAAGTTCACCATTCAAGGGAGAACTCTTGTTAAGATTTTACAGGATGTTTTCCCAGACTTTGTATACACATACATATATGGATAATCATACGTTTTTCAAAAACAGGATCATATTGAACACACTGTTTTGTAATATGCTTTTATTTTTTCATTCAGTACCATGTTGTGAATATATTTCCGCAGCAAAAAATACATTCGTTCCCAAGATGATTTTCAGTTAGCTGCATATTATTTCATCTTATAGCAAAGTGCAGTTACTTCAACCAATCAGTTAATGCTCAACATTTCAGACATTTCTAATTTTTCACTATTCCAGTAGCACTGCAGGGACTATCTTGTATCCAAGTCTTTGCCCACATCTTACATTATTTGCAGATAATTGAATCCCTACAAGAAGAATCATAAGTCAAAGTTTGTGCATATCCTTAAAGCCTTGAAACGTACAGCCAGTCTGCCGTCCAGAAAAGTTGCAACAAATCACACTCCCACAAATAACAAAAATAACCATGATGGCCAACATTTACATAGTCCTTATAATGTGTGCCTTGCACTGCTCCAAGCCCTTTATATATACCAGACTAAGTCATCCGTCTTCCTAACAGGACCATGAGAGAGGCACTGTTGGTCCCGTTGTACAAATAGAAAACCAATAGCCCAAGAAAGTATGTTTCCCCATACTTTTGTCAACGCTGGGTATTATCTTGTTTTTTTTTCATTCTGGTGGCGAAAAGTGGCATCTCAATTGTATCTGGTATATTTTATATGAATCAATTTAATATTTCCAACAACTTTTCGGATTCTGTATCATTCTTCATATTATACAAAAAGAGAAGCCTCAGGAAGTTCACGGGACATGCCCAAAGCTACACATCCAGTCAGTGATACAGCTTGGATTTGAATCGTGTTCTCTCTGGCTCCAGAGTTCATATTCTTTCCTCTGTTATCAGGCTGCCTCTTCAGCTATAGACTGGGGTCTTTGGAAATTTGGTCTTGGCCTTGAGTAAAACGTTCTAGAAGATTTCAGGATGGGAACTTAGGGAAGAATTCACTCTGACCTACCCCGTTGAACACTTGATGATGGGGTGCCTGGGGGCTGGTACAGGGGTTGCCTCCCAGCCTTGTTGGCACTGCCATGCAGCAAATGCATCCAAAAATATGTTAGAAAAGAGAAAGGCCTTTATAATGAGCCTGGGTCTCTCTTTGTCTTGTGAGATTTTAACTACTGTAACTGCCTATAGTGTGAAGCAGTGTATTTTTCATGTATCTATTTTTGTTCCGTGGCTATCTGCATGTCTGCTTTTTTTGTTTTGTTTTTTTATTAACTCACTTGAATCCTGATGGGTGTTTCCCCCCCCCACCCCCGTGAAGAATATAGCCTCAGGAAAACACACCCTCTCATACACACACATACACACACACAATAATAATATGAAGGCTAAGTAGGGTAGCATTTATTCTTTAAAAAAAGCTAATGGTAAAGTCTGAGCAGATGACTTTCTAATCCATACTGTATTTAATTGGCTGTATTGAACCATACTACAAATTAAGTCTTCTCTGTAATTTATCCTGTCAGACGATAACCCTGCAAACAATTTGGTATTCATTTAAACATTGGTAAATGGCTCATGGAAATGCTAAGAGAAAAATGGTGATCAGATAAGAAACCCTCTGTTTACAGAATGAATCCTATGTGAAACGTCGTGAATTAACCTGATTGAATCAATCATTGAGCATTTATTGAGTGACTACCTTGTGCAGTGTACATCTTTAGATAGCTTGGTTCTTCCTTCCTTCTTTAATTCACGAAACCTTATTTAGCACTTATTGTTCAAAAGGAACAGTATTAGTGACTAGGATAAGACCGAGGAGAACCAGACATGGATCTTTCTTTCAAGGAGCTAACATCCCCAAAGTGGAGAGAAAACAAATGCACAGATGTTCTCCAAATGTCCTGTTCTCAGGACCTAGAGGCCTTTGCATGCTACATTCTTTCTGCCTAGAATGCCCTTTCCCCCTGACTTTCTGGGGACTTCCCCTTTATCCTTCGGGACTGAGTCCGAGGTCAGCTCCTTTGTCAAGTCTTCCCTGATGCCCCTTCCCATTCCTGCTCTGACCCTACATAACCCTTTAATCTAAAGCTTGTCTTCTTATATTGTGGTTGTTAGTTTCTTTGCCTGCCTGTTCTATGAGATTGCAAGGGCCTTGAGGAAGGGACTGTGTTTTAATCCTTTGGGTAGGTGTAGCAGTTAGCATGAGATCCAGAAAAGAACAGGCACTCAATAAGCATTAATACCTACCGTGTGAATAGCTATATGCATGGAGAAATGTGTAGCAAAATTAAGAAGTTATGAAGCATCCCACATAGAAGAAAAAATACAACCCAATGAAATCTAGGGTTGGGAATTATTACTAAGGGAAACAGGGGAGTCAGGGAAGGTGCCCTGGATGAGCAGGATTTTGGAGCTAGGCCTTGAGCATAGGTATGATATAGTTAGGTGGAGTTGATGAAACACGGGTCAGGGGAAGAAGATGGCAATCAGCAGAGAAAACAACACGCATAATGGCACAGAGGTGGGGAAGTCCAGAACCCAAAGGGGGACGATGAGCCCTTCAGATTATTTTCACCCCTGGGAGGAAAGTCAGACTGGGTTGGGGAGGTTATTCTCTGAATTGGCCTTGGAATTCTGCAGCAGTAACTTTCATCCTCAATGAGAGGGTTCGGAATAGGAGTAGTAAATGAAGTGGTGGTGGAAAGATCGGGTGTTCTGGAAGACTCTTGAAAATCAAATATCTGCTTTGATTTGGGGGCAGTGCTTTAATATCTAGACTAAGTTTTTCCAAGACAAAAACTCTTTTCCAAAGGAAGGGTGGAAGAAGCGCACCCAGAATCTGCCTTTCCTCCACTCTCTCCCTCTCCCACTCTTTCCCTCTCCCTCTGGCCCAGGATTCTCTGCACCTCCAGAACAACCCATGGCGCCCCAGAAACTCCACACAGAAACACTCCTGGGATGAAACGGTCCTTTTCTCCTGTGACCAAGGGCCTCACCTCCCCTTTGTGGCCTTGGCCGCTCAGCAGATACCACAGGTAGCCAAGCCCGAGAGTCCCCTTCCAGACCATGCGGTCTTGACCTTTTTTGCTGAGATCCTGATAGCTGGCCTTGACCCCAAACCTTCTGACTGATGACCCTTTCTGACCTCAGAATCCTGCTGGAATCCAGAACAGCCTCAACTCTACCTCCTCCTCCAGTTCCCTTTCTTCATCCCAGCTTATCAGAGACCATGATTTTGTTGTTGGTCTAGGGACCCAGGAGTCTCAGGAAAGGAGCCTTAATTCTAAATAGTCTTGTTTCCTCTTTTCAATGCTTCGTCATCCTGAATAGGGAGAGTGGGGCCTGGGTTAAGTATGGGTCCAGCCAGAACACAGTCTGACCCTCAGTCCTTTCATGAATAAACTCGGAGGTGAACTGTACAATATTTAGGTTTCCTCTGGCTCCAACTGTCTTTGATTTGTGCTGATAAAACTTGTTTGAAGACATGGAGCAGTTTTGAGGCTCAGTGAACAAGTATTTACAAGGTCCTCTGTGTTGCCAAGATGAATGTGATAACGTGGGATTAGCAGGATTCTAATATGTTTGTATTTCCAAGAATCTGTATGACACGTGCATGATTAAGGTTGGAGAAAGTGGAGACGTATCCCCTTACTGGCTCTTCGTTTCCAAATGAATGAGCCTCTTCCAGAACAATCCTTTTTAACATGTCCTAAAATTAACTATGGGAAAAGGTAATGTTACAAATATTTTTCAGCACTTCACGCACACACACGGCCACACTTCGCGAGGCAACTTTAGACATCATCGGGCGCTAAAAATGTTTTGATTTTAAAACACTTAATGAGCATTCCCAGATAAATTAAAACATCTCCATCTGCTGTCTTGCCTAGTAGGTGATCTTTTACCATTGCACAATCATCTCCAAATCTAATTCCACCAGGAAGACTTGTAATTGTGGTTTAATTTTAGAGCAATATTCCACTTGGCAATCAATAAGTACTGTCGTCAAACTTTGATTCAATAGAAGACGTGGATAACATTCACCGTATTATGCGGAGAAAGAGATACTTGCAGGAAAGGGAGAGAAGGAGGATGCCTTTGTCTCCCGCTTTCCCTCCTGTATACCATTCGAGCTCACAAAAGGCTCTAAATCAATACCCCCACGTTTCGTGAATATAAATCTCATTGATTTTACATCATTAACACCATGAAAAAGCTACTGCTCTCTGAGGAGTTTTTCTCTCCTAGCTAAATATGCTCTCTTAATAAAACAGGAACAAATGGATCCTGATCATTTTACTAACAAATACTTCCTTCTTCACCAACTTTGTGTGAAAATCCACTAGAATTATACAGTTGTCTTATGGCCACTTGAGGGGCTAGGGTGACCGGGCAGTGATACCACCCTCCAAGCATGATGTCCAGTAGACACTGGGCAACCTGGACAGGCTTGAAGCCACCTGGAGAGTCCCAAGAGTAGTAAAGAGATGAGTGAATGGCCAGACTCTGGAAGGGAAAGGTGCAGCAGCAAATTCTACTGCAGAAATGATTCCTAAGGTCAGAAGCCTGGAAAGATGGCAACAGGCTGGGGAATGGACATTTTGGAAGGTCAGGGCCAATAATTCAGAACCAAGGCAATGGCCTTCATGAGAGGCAGGTGCCCACTGTCCTGAGAGGCTGGCTGTGTGATGTGAGATCCAAATGGCTAAAGGATCCGGGGAGATGGAAAGAGACCTGGGAGAAAATGTACTCCAGGGGTTCCCAACATTTTCGTAACCAGATTCTCCTTGTGTTACATTTCTCCTTCCCTCTACAAACTTAGTAATGTGGGAAACTTTGTTCACCACAAAAAAAGCATTTATAATCATTCACTTTCCTATTTGCATTATTTGAATCCATCACTAATTGCCGAAGAGAATCTGCTCCAAGATGAGCTAAGGATAGCCGGTATACAGTAGCCGGATACGGAGCTACGGAGCACAACAGTAGCCGGATACGGTTCTAGATAAACTTGGCGTTTTCATTTGCGTGCACAGTGAAAGGTGTCATCTTATGAGGGATAATTATACATTTCTGTTTAGCTTTTTGAAATGTTGAAAATTGCCTGGTACCTCTTTTTATTACTTTCAATGACCCCAGTAGATCCAGAGCTTTGGGTTAGGAGCCATGGATCTGGTTCAGAGTTCTTCTTTAATAGAGGAATACACGGAGATCCAGAGAGGTACAGTGAGTGCCTTGTGTTCACATATAGTGGCTAGAATGCAAGCTTCTTATCACCCCGGATAACGAAAAGGTCCTTTGTCAGGACTTGAAGCACATCGTATAATGCATAGATACATACAGAGGACTGTTTAATGAGGATTGCCTTAGGAACATTTAATATAGAACAATGGCCGTAAAGATCACCATCACTTAACAGGATGGTGAGTATTATTTGTTGAAGTTTAGATAATAAAGGCAGGAAGGTCAATATCAAAAGATTTTTGCATTACTGATCAGCAATCCCAATTTACTTTAGTTCAACAACTGTGGGTCAGGCGCAGTGCAAGGTATTAGGATGGCAAAGGTGAAGAAGACAGAGGCTGGTGGGGAAGACTGGGATTTAGGCAAATGTATCAGAGAAGGAAGATCTACGAAAGCAGGAGCCAGGGTAGCTGTGTGTGAGGAATCCATCAGGAGTTTCAATATCGCTGTAGACTAAAGCTCTAGGGAAACACAGAAGTGGGAGGAATCACATCTGCAGGGAAAGGGAAGGCAAGCCTTGATCAGGGGGTTTCACAGAGGTGGGGCTATTTCAAATAGGCTTTGCAAGAGGAATAGGATTCAGGCAGGTGGATAAAAGAACAGGCATTGCGGACATGAGGACCAACCCATGAAAAGCCTCAGAGGTGTGGTGAACTTGGGCAAAACAAAGAAGGGTGTTTGATCCTCAAGTCCCTCTGTCGCCACCTCTTGGAAAATGGTTATAACCACTCCCATCTATGGTTCTCTGAATGCGAAGGGCACCCCCTGTCATTGTGCAATGTACATCTTCCAGCAGGGCAAGCAGAGGCCCTGGATACGTAAATGTACTAAATATCAATCCAGAACTTAGACTGGGCTGCATCATGAAGAAAGATGTGGCAGGAGCCTACACCACTGAGTGAGGCTGACCGGTCCTGGAGAGCAGAAAAAAGAGCCAGATGCTCTTTCAGCATCTGAACAATCCTGTTTATCTCTCTGGTCACAGCACCAAGACCATGGAAGGAAGCCTCCATTTCTCAAGGGCAGGCACAGCTCTTCTTCCTTCCATCTGGACCAAACAGCTTTTCCAGAGCCCTCCGGGCTTGTTCACATGTAGCAGAAACACATCTCTTATTGATCAGCAGCTCGGAGGGCAAGTCCCCTGAAATAGGCTCTTCTTTTTGTTTTCCATAGGCCCTTCAGCAGCATCATGCTGTTCACGAAATTTCCTACATCGCCAAGGACATCACAGATCACCGGGCCTTCGGATACGTTTGTGGGAAGGAAGGGAATCACAGATTCGTGGCCATAAAAACAGCCCAGGCGGTGAGTATCCCAATCTGAAGAGGACTCCTTTCCTTGTACCTTTCCTGGGACAGCACAGCCACACTGTTGGTCTTCGGAGGCCCACTGTGCCATGTGACTCAGCGATGCTGACGCTCAGCTTCCCATCTAGAAAGGATGAACAGCCTCGGAGCAAAGACGCATGCTCACGCCCATCCAGTTGTGTTGTCGTTGTTTTTCCTAATGGGTATTTCGTAATGACTAACTGTTTTCCTTTCTGATTAAGCTGGACGGAGGCACACTATACAAATAAGTTTCCTTGTGTTCATAGCCTCATTTACAAAGAAAATAAGAAGAAACAAATAGCTGTTTTGCATAAGGCCTACCCTAACTTTATCGAATTTGAAATTACTAATAAATAAAAGCAGTGCCTTTTATGCTTATGATTGTTATGAATTTGCAAATATAATTAGTTGAAGAAATGAACTTTAGCTTACATGCAATTTTGCTAAACCAATGTAACAAGGTAGAATTAATTAAAGACGGAATGCTTGCAGTTTAATAGAAAAAGGAAGGGCTGCGGGTTGTAGCCAGCAAAAACAAAAATTGGTCGCTGCAGCTTAGTAACCACCCTTTTATTAACGTGCTTTACCACCTTTTACTCCAGGCTGAACCCGTTATTCTGGACTTGAGAGATCTCTTTCAACTTATTTATGAATTGAAGCAAAGAGAAGAATTGGAAAAAAAGGCACAAAAGGACAAGCAATGCGAACAAGCTGTGTATCAGGTATACCTGTGAATTTATCCTGAGACAACAGGGGCTTAAAATAAACAGATGTGAAAACTGACAGTCAAGGCTTCTCCTCCTGCTGCCAAGTAGAAATAAACAAAGATGAAAGGTTCCCGTGTAAATGACTGAAAGCAAAGCCACTAGACGTGAGCGCTTATTCACTGAGATTCTAGACGTGTTGGAGAAAGTGAAGTCTTGAAACCAGGGGAAGATTTCAGGGGAGGAGACCTAAGGAAACCCAACTGCGTTTGCTGTTATTAGCAGTGGGTGGGATCAGATTTGGAGATGATTGTGCAATGGTAAAATATCACCGGGGTTTTCATTTTTTTTCTGCCTGTTTTCTGCCTTAATGACCCGCCAGCCTCTCCTACCCAGAGCTGGTTTCTTCACTGTCCTGTAATTTCTGAATAACGTCTCACATCTCTCGCTTTATGTCCTCTGCTTTGCATCCTCCCTTCCCTCACTCTGCGGTAGACAATTCTGGAAGAGGATGTTGAAGATCCTGTATACCAGGTAATTTCTGAAACTAGTTGGGGTCGAGGGTCAGGAATGGCCAGGCCTGTGGTGTAGACATTTTATCAGAGACCTGAAGGATCCGCTGGCTGCAGAGCCTGGAGGGGGACCAAAATTATTTCTGAGGGTGAGGGCTGCCACCCCCTCCAGGAGCGAATTTCCATAAAAACTAACAGAAATTTGGCCGGCATCAATAGCATGGGATTTGGAAATAGACTTCTCCCTTCTTGCCCTGCCTCAGCCCTCTCCACAATCTGTAGAAGTTTGATCCCAGAGCTGAATGCTTGCAAGAGTCTCCTGAATATTCCGAGTTCATTAGAGAGACTGAATAATGAGGTGGCTTCAGTGAGTTAAGAACCAGAGATGGGGACTGACATTTTGGCGACATTTGAACACAAACCCGAAGGACGGTTTGTGAGCTTGAGAAAGGCTGTGAGGAGAAGTCCCTTGGGCCCCCGACTGGCTAGGCTGCCCCCTGACTCCCTGGCTCATGGCACAGGGGCTGTGAGTGGGGGAAGGGAGATCCCAGAGACATGCCTGCCCGTAGCTTTCTCTGTGCTCTCTTCAAGGTTGCAGCCTAAGTGTGGGTAGAGATGGCCTCTCTTGGGTTCAAGGATATGCTCTGCTTAAACAGATACAGAAGAGGAGGCCTCTCCCACTCTGTGCTTATTCCCAAGGAGAGAACAAAGCCAAACCTTTGACTTGTGGGATATAAAAGACAATCTGAAACTTACATTTCTAACTGGGACACACATGGGTTATGTGTGTGTGTGTCACACATGCATTCTATATACATGCAGAGTTTCACCCAGAGAGCTGCTACTGCTATGACAAAAAGAAAATAATATGGATAAAAAAGTAATAGAGTCCGAATAACTTGAAGGAGAAGAAGTATCTGACATAGATGGCAAACAAAAGTCAGAGGTGCACTGGACGGCAGGCCTTGCTGTAGAATGCCAGAGGCGTGGATTTGTCTATAATATGAGCTCAGCCCCTGGTTCGTGGGCTGGGAGAGTGACGAGCATTGCCCCTTTTGAGATGGCCCAGTCCCTTAGAGTCTGAAACATGTACGTGGAAAAGTTGATTTCGGTATTTAAAACTGAGAATGTAAAGTAAAGTGATATTTATGAGATGAGGGAGTTTGGGGCTTCTGAGCAGTCAGAATTGGCATCTGACCCTGGGCCTTAGGGAGCAAAAGGGAGAGACCACTGTAACCCAGGGCTTGCAAAGTTGGGATCCCAGGAGATATCATTCCCACTCAGCAGTGCCAGCACACGCAGACACTACCGAGATAAATGCCACTGAATGAAGAGGTTATATCCCCAGAGAGGTCTGCAGAGGGCTTATGCAGACATAGCTAAAGGGCTGACCATTGGACACAGTTTTCCTTAGAAGAGGCAGGAATGTGTCAGGCCATTGGGAATGTCAGTAATTCAGTTGTCTCTTTAAGGTGTTTTCTCCTGTGCCTGTGTCTTTAATGCTCACTGCGATGTATATCCTGAATTCCAAATGCTTTTTTTTTCCCCTCTTTCATTTTCCCCTCTGACTTTTCCTCTCTGGCCGTTCGTCATAGTACATTGTGTTTGAGGCTGGACACGAGCCAATCCGTGATCCCGAAATGGAAGAAAACATTTATCAGGTATAAAACCGCTTTCCTCTCCTGCCTTTGCACCACCACCAGTAAGTGCACAGAAGGGGCTGAACAGCCACGGGCTCTCTCCTCACTCACACGCTCCATGTTGCTCTTCTCGTCATTCTGGGCTTGTTAAAATACCTTCACGTGAATTGGTTCCCACTTCCCTGCCATTTACCAGTAGTTTTCATGCCTGATTGTAGACATGGTTAATGGCCAACTGGGTACAGTGTTTTAATTTTTAATGGAGCTTAACTATTTTCAGTTGACTCAGAAATCAAACATTCCATTTTACTAAAGCAATCCACGGGAGGGTTGTTGTCCGGAATGTAATAGGGTCCTTCATTTCTCAAAAGAACGTGCTGTTGAATTTCTTTAAAAAGTCAACTGTACTACTGAAAATGAAGACCAAATTCAAAAATGCTATTTGGAGACAACACTGGGAATATTAACTGAATAAAAGAAAGTCTAGCTAAAGTATTACCCCTTCTGAAGCGAAGGTAAAGTAATATTCTTAAATGTCTGCTTATGTGAAGAACCCTGAACACACGTTTTTTTAATTTTATTGGAGTATAAGTGATTCACAATGTTGTGTTAATTTTTACTGTACAGCAAGATGATTCAATTATACATATATATATATACTTTCTTTTTCATATGCTTTTCCATTATGGTTTATCACAGGATATTGAATATAGTTCCCTGTGCTATACAGTAGGACCTTGTTTATCCATTCTCTGTATAATAGTTTGCATCTGCTGGTTAACTCCCCATCCTTCCCTCCCCCAACTCCCTTCCTTTGGCAACCACAAGTCTGCTGAACACACTTTTGACCTCGTTAATTCTCCTAAATATACTATAAAATAGGTATTTTAATCCCACTTTCTCAGGGGGAAACTGAGGCTCAGATGTTGAGTAGCTTCCTCAGGGCTGTACAGCTGTTTAGAGCCGGGATCAAACCCAGGCAGGTGTGTGAAGGCGGGACTCACGCTGCTTCCCCTCTGCTTTTCCATCAAAGAGTCTGAGTAACTACAGCACAGCGCACACCAAACAAGTATGACAACCTCCAGTTTTTCACTAATTAGAATTTTAGTCCTAATTTGAAATAAAAACATTACAGAAGCAGGAAAATTGTTAATGTATTTAAATAAGTGATTTTAATTTCCTTAATTTACTTAGTTGTGTGGTCTCTTATTCTGCCTTGGGCATGCATTACTTACGTAACAAAAGTAAAACAGATTTTCAATTTCCATCAAATGCACAGAATTCTAAATGACCAAAATATAATGTTAGCTCTACCGACAACTTGGATTAACCAGCCCTATGGAGTAATAATCTATTTCTATCCACTGGATCCGTCTGGGTTGGATTCAAGTGTGAGGTTGCGCTTTGCGTCTTTGTTTAAAATCATTGCTTACGAAGTTTCTATCTTTAAACAGAAAAGTTGCATGTCTGTCCTCAATGTCAGATTTTAAGGTACAACCTTGCAGTGTCTCAGTATTGTTACTGAACCAAACTTGGATCCGCTCACCGACGCAGTAAAGACAATCTGCTGACACCAGGTTGTGGTGAAGGAAAGTGCCGAGTTTATTGCGGGACACCAAGCACGGAGTCCAGGGCAGCTGGTGCTCAAAACACCTGAACTTCCCAATGGGTTTCAGGAAAGCACTTTTAAAGGCCAGGTGAGGGAGGGGAGTGGTGGGGATGTGATCAGCTCGTGCACAATTCTCTGATTGACTAATCGTGTGGTAACAAGGTGGTGTCACAGTATCAATCCTTAGGCATCAGTGGGTCTCGGGGCTACATGTTCATGGTCATCAAGTAGTTAATTTCTTCAATTTGGTGGAGTTTTTAGCATCTGCAAAACAGCTCAGGAGATGTATATCAGATCCTATTATCTAGGTACTTTCAGAGGATATGGGGGAGGAGTCTGTCCAGGGAAGACCCCACAGGGTCCTGCTCAGTTACAGTATGAGGCCAGAGGAAACCACTAACCAGTCATCCTATGAAGAGGGAGCACCTTTGAAAATAAAATTAGGCTTTTCAATATAAGAGGTTCGTGATTTCAGAGTTAGCTACAGTTGGCAGGGCTCCCATTGTGCCCTGCGGGGGACTCTCCGGGGGCAGCCTAGTGTACTGGGAAGGACCGGTTTCAGCAAGCAGGGAACTGGGGTATAGTTCTGGCTCTGTCACCAACTACATTTGGCTGAGGGGTAATGGGCAAGACACTTGCCCTCTCTGCGACTCAGTTTCCCCAATGGTAAAATAGGGGAATAACTTCTCCCTAAATCACATGTTGGCACGAGAATGAAACAAGATCACGTGGAGGCTGTAAAGAAGAGGCTTCATCCCGGTCACACACTGAATCCACAGCAATTAAGCCACCTTTTCAATTCCTTTCTTTCTCTGGGCCTCAGTTTACTCATCTGTAAAATGAGCAAATAAGACTGAAGCGTCTCTCGGGCATGGCCCTTTTCTGTTCTTTGCAACTAGTGCTTCATCATAGGACTGTTAGAGGAGATGCTGGCTTGCTTTACAGAGCAACAAGACGCTTGGAAATGGGGGGTGGGGGGGGCAGGGTTTGGTAACAATTATAGAGCCAGGTCCCTGTGAATGGGCGCTTACATGCAGTATCTTATTATGTCTCACAGCAGCCCCAAGTCCCTTATATCATTATTTCCACTTTACAGATGAGGAAAGTGAGCCTGGCAAAGGTAAGGTATCTTGCCCAGGGTCACAAAGCTAGCAAGAGGTAGAAGCCCCCACTCGTAGCCAGGTCTCTCTGACCTCTGTACAGAAAATAAATCCAAGGCTCTTTTCAGCTTAGAATGTCTTTGATGCTGAGTTTTACAAGTAGATTCTGTGTAGGTTTCAAGTCACTATCTAAAAATCGCACTTGTTTTCACGGTTCTGATGCCCAGGATCTTCCCATCTGTCCATCATTAATACGAAGGTACCAGTCCGCTGGGCCTCAGTTTGCTTAACAAGAGATAAGCTCTTGGGCCTAAAGATAAGGCTGGGCTCTTAGGGAGCTGCTATTGGGAGCCTCAGGGTTTTGGTAGGGCCTACAAGTGTTCCGTATCTATGCCTCCTGAGTAGATTGCAATGTTTCTTATACTTCAGCTTGATCAGGGTAGTCTCAGATTTGATTTTATTTATCCTCTGTTTTCGGGCCTAAGTTTTTAACTGTTCTGTGGCCTCAGGTGAGGTACCTCACTTTTGTATCTCAATTTCCTGGGCTACAAAATAAGGGTACTGTATTCTCTGCTTCTAGAAGTGGTGTGAAGATGTCAAGCAACCAGGACAGCACTTGGTACATAGTAGGTTCTGTGTACATGTCAGTTCCTTTTACTTCCTAATGCCATCAATATCAGATGTTGCTCGAGATGTCTTCTGATGATGTATTAAGTGAAGTAGAACATGACTCGCTCTCCTCATCTTGCCAGAGAGCCCCGCGGAAAGCTGCAGCCTCCCTTGACTTTGCTATTTGTCACTCCAACACAAGGGAGGGAAGGACCCTTGAGTAAATGCCACCTCTCTTTGGGGCTCAGTAGTGCCATTCTCCAAACCGGATTAATAATAATAATTGTGTTTCTATTTGCATGTCTCAGAAAAAAGTATCAGTTGTCTTTTGAAAACAACACAGAGCCTCACGGTACAGAGCGTTTTTACCTGTCACCCTTCCAGTAACTCCGTGAGATGAGAACAGTTGTGATGACTATCATTTTAAATGTAAGAAATTCAAGTCCTTCATACTTAAGTGATGGGCCCAAGGCCAGAGCCTCTGATTCTAAACCCAGCGTTCTTTCATACGTTAACAAGCTTCCAGCATAAGCGAAATCACAGCTCACCAAGGGCACATTCTCCAAGTTTGTTCATTCAAAAATCATTTTTAATCACCCAAGATGTCACATACTGTTATTTTAAAATGGTATGTCTCTAATCCTGTGTCACCCAGCTCTTAACCTGTCTCTCCATCCTGTTAATATGTTGCTGCACTAAAAATGTCTTCTGTATGGATGGTCCTTAATGTATAGCTTTTAGACTAATTTCATTCGTTCATTCAAAAAGTAATTATGTATGGAGCACCTAGCCTGTGCCAGGCACATGAGGATGTAATAGCAACCACAGCCAGGTCCCCACCTTCCAGGCGATTGTAGGTAACTCCTTGGGTACTCATGACAACCAGATGAGGAAACTGAGGTTCAGAGAGCAAAGTGACCTCTCCAGGGTCACACAGCCTGTGGCAGAGCCAGGATTAGGAACCAGACCTCCTGCCTCCTTTTGGTCCAGAACTGTTATCACTCTGCACACCATCATGTTACTGAAATGGTCTACAGACGGGATGGACCAGCCGGGGGAGATGAGAATCAGGACCCAGGCACTTTCTGGCCTTCATCCTTTTAGCGCTTCTTCTAGTGTTCTGTCCTCAGCACACGTGTGGTAAATGTTTGATGCTTAGAAGTTTCTTGTTTAAACTCCATTTACAGATGGGGAAACAAGGATAATAATATAACCGCCCTGCCCTCGGCAAGCTTATAGATCAGTCGGAATTCAGAGTGACCAGGAAGCTGCAATGTGGTTTGACAGCTCCTTTATAAGATAAAGCACATTTTACACCCTCCTTCAATAGCCTGATGACTTTCCCATCTCCCCCCAGCAAGTCAAGGAGCGCCGATAAATCAGGGGCCGTATTCATCTTGTTCGCCACCATTGTCCTGGGTAAAGCACAGTGCGTGACACTTACTAGGTTCTTGGTAACTTATTTCTTAATGAAGGGATGCACCAGAGGTTACAAGAGTACAGAGGAAGGCTCAAATCAGTCCTAGAGAGTCAGACAAGTCTCCCAAGAAGATGTCCCGGCAGAAATAAATCTTAAAGGAAAAACAGGCAGATTGGTATCTCACCCATGGGACAACCAAGCAGAAAAGCTTTTTTCAATTATGCACAGTTTGGGTTTCGCCGTCCCACTGCTTCTCCTCCATTTGCAGGCATAATTGAGAGTCAGCTGTGGTTCAACTTGCTAAGTGCCCATAGTGAGCAGTGAATTACAGGGAATAGAAAAACACTGTTTGTTTTGCTCAGGCAGGGGTGAGCTAGTAAAAAATAAAAGTGAGGGCTGGTAATTTATTGGCCCTCATTAACAAGGACTCTGTAGGCATTCTTAGAGTATTCCTTTTAGACAGAGCTCACTTATCAGGAGCAAAGAGATTACATTTTTCATGGACTACCAGCAAAGTAAGGTTTGCAGAAGCGGCTCTGAAAGTACATCTTTTGCGCAGCCATGCTCACTCAGAGTCATGTTTTTCACAAGAATGTGCACGAGCTTCTGGGAGTGTAGGATGTGAAGTCAGAGGACAAGAGGCACCTGAAACTGCTGTGGGAATGGTGGGGACAGGGGTGGGCTGCAGCTGTATGTGCTGTAGCAGTTCAAAGGCAGACCGCCCAGGCTTAAGCTCCTGGCTCTCCGTTCACGGACTGAGGGACCCCCTCCAGGGCTCCTTTTCCTCTTCTGCAGCATGGGGACGATTGTCATCCTCACCTGATAAGACTGAGAATGAGAATGTATGTAAACACAAATGTCTAGCGTGATGCCTGGCACACAGAAAGTGCCCTAGCAGTGTTAGCTCATACTGTTAGCGATAAATGTCTTGTTCCGTAGCCAGAATGAGCTACATTTGAATCTGATCACTTACCACCTTTGAAGCTTTGGGCAAATTTCCCGAACAACTCTGAGCCTCACTCTCTACTACGTAAAGTGGAGATTATAATAACAACTTCTTAGGGTTATTGTAAGGATTTTAAGGTAAATGAGAGTGAAAATGACAAAGGGACTCAAGGAATAAGCTCAAATTCTTACTTATCTTAAGAAGAATGGTGTGGTTAGCTGGTCCCAGCCTAGAAGATACTTTGTCTTTTTCTTCACTATTCTCTACCATTCTCAATGGTACACTTACCCAGCAGACACCTACCGAATGCCTACTGGCTGTTAGGCACTGTGCTTGCTTTTAAGGGGCTCTCTGTCTGATGGAAAGAAAGACAGGTTATCAGACATTTAGAAAACCACTGCTGGCTGTTACCTCCCATGGAGGTTTGCGTTAAGCTTTGCTAGTTGCTGAGGATGAACTAGTGATTGCTTTCCAACTGGAATGTTTCAGAGCAAGGCCCCTGATTGACTGATCTGAAAAGTATCTCACGCATCCACAGTTATTCATATGTTTTTAGATACATATTTACATAATGTATCAATGGTAAAAGAAATGATCATTCTAACACTTTATAGTATGATGGTACCTAATAGTTTTTGATTATTTACTCTCTTTTCCCTTGGATCCTCTCAGTAACCTGAGCGAGTAGCAGAGTCAGTAACTCCAGTTTATAATAGTGAAGCTCAGAGGAGCTAAGTGACCTGCTTGGGGCTTGATAGTTACCACGTGGCCCAATAAGACCAGATGGATGAGGAAGAGAAGAGAGGGAGGGAAGAAGTTACAGATACGCGTTAAAAACCATCAGAGGGCTTCCCTGGTAGCGGGAGTAGAGTCCGCCTGCCGATGCAGAGGACATGGGTTCGTGCCCCGGCATGGGAAGATCCCACATGCCGCGGAGTGGCTGGGCCCGTGAGCCATGGCCGCTGAGCCTGCGCGTCTGGAGCCTGTGCTCTGCAACGGGAGAGGCCACAGCAGTGAGAGACCCGCGTACCGCAAAAAAAAAAAAAAAAAAACACCATCAGTGATTTTCTGGATTCTCGCTCACGCTTTTCCTGCCATTGATGGGCCCTTTTCTTGAGCAGAAACGTTTGGTGATTATCAGATGGTTTGTACATGATCCCAACAGAAGCTGTACTTTGTCCTAGGACCTTGATATTTACTGTATTTTAAATACCCTGCATCTCAAATCAGCATGGACTCGTTCAAGCTCCACTGCAAACTGTTTTCAATCTCTTTAGGCAACTCCTAGCACCTCCCTGGGCCTCATTTTTGTCTTCGGTGAGATGAGGATTAGTTTTTCCACCCCGTGATCTCTGAAGTCTCTGCATTTTGCCTCCTATTCTGTGGTTCTGTGAGGAGCCCCATGGCAGACCCTTGTAGAATGATTCACATCCCCCCTCTCCTCCTCCAGTTTTCCTGAGAGAAGGAACCTCACCCACAGCTTTCATGATCCCAGCAGCCCCTTCTTCTGGAAGTTGGGCCCCTCAAGGGCTGCGCTCACACATACTTAACCGTTGGAGGGGAAGCCTGGTTGCTTGATTCTTGGAAAGCGTAGCACCAGAGTGTTTTGACTGTGTCACGTTTGCTTTTTCCATAGGTTCCCACCAGCCAAAAGAAGGAAGGTGTTTATGATGTGCCAAAAAGTCAACCTGTAAGTGTAAGTATATCTCCTCCCTTCTGCTGGGTTCCCATGACCGGCTTTATGTTGACGCTATGTCTGCAGTCCGAGGAAGGGAGCCGCCCTTCTGGGTACGTGTCCCAACCTGTATGGCTTTGCTGGGGAGCTCCTCAGTGGGTCAGGGGGAAGGGGGCATGAGGCAGAAATGATGGGGTCAAGGAGGGGGTGTCGGTCTGCATGAAGGTCTGGCCCCATGAGTGGAAATGAGTTGAATCATGCAAACTACGGTGTCCAAGGGATTCAGAGTCTCAGGTGTTTTATGGAAAAAGTCTCCAGCCAAAGACTTCATTATACCTGGTCAAGCAGGGGGCAGTTCTTGGTTCTAGGAAGAGAGTTGTCCACCCAGTTTGAAAGTGGTCGAGAAGCTTCAGAGGGTCAGAGGGAGGGCTGGCCAAAGCCTTTGGAGTGTATAAGGGTCCAGCCAGTGGGCAGCACACTGTAGCAGGTATCGTGGGCTCGCAGAGAACCCAGAGAGCCTACTATATACCTGGACCCCATCTGCTAGTGGGACTCCTGGAAATCTGAGACACAAAGGAAAATCCTCAGCTCTGTGCCACTGCTGGGCTCGGAACCATATTTAAGGCCTTCAGCTGGCAGTCAGAAGGCACCCTCCACATAATCCAGGCAGCCCTGGGGAGCCAGTGCAGACTCTAGAGCAGGGGGACATGTGACTTTGCCACAGCGTATGTAAGAAGAACTGGGGCGTTTAGTCACTGTTGATCTCATTCAACAATGGGTGGAAAGAGCATGGGCTTTGAAGTCATGCTGACCCTCAAGAATCCCAGCTCTGGTCCTAACAGAGCTGTTACGAGGCTAAGTGACCTTATCTGGACCATTGTTATCAGTTGTGGACCCCATACTGTGAGAGACATAAAGACAATCCCACATGTTTCAAGATGAGATTAATAATAACGTTTGAAACCCCATCCCATGAGGGGCAGCTAAAGGGCCTGGAGATGTTTGGCCTGGAGAAAGGAAACCATAAATGTGGAGATGGGCATCCACAGGGCCGTTAAATGGAAGGGGGATTATACTGCTCTGTATCAGCCAACTCTCAGAACCGAGACCAGTAGGTGGCACTACGAGAAAGCCAGCTCGAACTCCGAGTGAGGGTGACCTGCTGACAGTGAGAGCTGCTCAAGGGTGGAACTCTGGCACCCAAGGGAGTGAGCTCCCTGTCACTGGAGCTATACTCGCAGAGCCTTGGAGACCACCTGTCAGAAAGATTATGGGGCGGAGGCAGGGAGCAGGGATTCAAACATTGAATGGCTGGAGGGGCAAGACGAGCCTTTGCTGCGCCTTCCTGATTCGAGCTTCTGGATCCCCCAGTTGGGAGTCTTTCTGGTCCCTTCTTACCCTCCCCTGCCCCTGCTCCCCTTTTTCCTAGTGAACTTTCTTTCGGATCCACGTCCATTTCTCTGCCCCACTCTGCCAATACCTTGAAACCACCATATCCCACCTAAATACTGCTTCCAAAACCCCAATGCACATTAGTTTTACTGAAAAGACATGTCTGAATACCAGCCCCTTAAAAAACCCCGAGCCTGGAAACAGAGTAGGAGGCATGCAGCGTGGTGCCGCGCAGGGAAAGAGCAGTTTTTCTCCCCGAGCCCTTTGCGTTTAATCAAGCCTCCGTGTCGCGGAGACACCGGTCTGCGCTTCGAGTTTCAGTTAGGTCCAGCCCCTATCACACAGCTCCCTCCAATTCAGTGTGTGCCTAAATTGCCTCACTTGCCCCTAACAGGAGGAAACATGCTCCATTTGCCGCCTTGGTTTTGCGAAGTTATTAACCCGTCTGGCCACACCACCTCCATGCTTAATAGCTCCGAAAAAAAAAAAACAAAAAATTTCAGACTCCTCAGCCTGACGTACCCGGCACTCGGGTCCCAGCCTCTCTGTATCTCTGACCTGCCCTCTCCTGGTCCAGCTCGATGGAACTCTACAGTTTCCTGGGGGAGTCACGCCTTCCCCCAACATCCTAGCTTAGTGTCAAGCATTGTGTTTTGGGGAGACTTTCTCATTCTTCCAGGAATACCTCTGACCACACAGTGTTGGAATTATTCTTCTTCCTCGTTCCTTCCAGGAGCTTCCTGAGGTCCTTGTGTTACCAGGAGCAAGCCCGGGTCTGGTTCACAGCTGCTCTAGGAATAGTATATATTTATTATATATAATAAATATATGAATGGCTCTACCCCGTAGAAGGAATTTATGATAATCCCTGCTACTTTTTTTAATGGGAATTCCCTGTTATTCTGATTCCAAAATAGTCATTAACGATACATACTGAGGTTTTGCTTGGAAAATATCGGAGCTGCCTGAATGGCCCGCAGTGGCTCCCAACCCACTCTTCCATAAAGTCCTAGAACCATCTGATGGTGATGATGGCTTTTCCATGAACTACCTGAGTATTAATAAAAGCCTGTGAGAGGCAGGAAGTGAAAAGCACAATTTCAAGTTAGAGGCAGATGGATGCAGCTAGAATCTTAGTTCCTGTTCTTACTGCCTGTGGGACATCTGATAGGTCTCCTTGCCCCTCTGAGTCTCAGTGTTCTCATCTTCCAAAAGGGGTTTTGGAACCTAGCTTGCAAGATGATTTGAGGAGATAATAGTCGATGTTTTGGAAAGTTTGTCCCACTTGCCTAAACCTCCCAGAGGTGCTTTATACCCCATGTCCCCCGCTGCTCTGACATCTCCCTGTGTTCCAGGTTCCCCCCGGAAGCCCTGCCTCTCTGCTGAGCGTACCTTCCCTAGGATACCTCTGTGCCCCGAAAATCCCTGCCATGTTGTCACTATTTGCTCCCTCACCACCTGCTCCTTACCCAGAAAGACAAACCAAAGACAACCAAAGTAGGCCATATTAGGCAGCTTCCAGGGAGTTTGGGGCTCCCACAAGTTTCCCACAAGAAGGGAGACTGCCCAATGGCCTATTGGTCTAGGGACCACCTGGTTTCTTCTTCCTTGGGACGGGTCTGCGTGGAGTCCTAATAAGGGACTCAGCTTGGGGCTGTGGTTGGGGAAAGCCACCAACCAGCCCCAAAAGAAATGGCCACCGGGTCTTCAGAGTCAGATCTGGGTGTGGCTCTCATCCTGGCCACCTACTAAGGGTCCTTGAGTAGATTTTTGCATCTCTAAGCCTTACTGTGCTCATACGTAAAAAGAAAGTAACGCCTACCTTGTAGCTTTGTTTAGAAGATTAAAGGAAACATTTATGTGGGGATATGGAGTAGATTAAATGCAAACATTTCCATTTGTTGCTCTAACAAGCAGGGTACCAGCCAGCAGTTCTCACGGAGCTGGGGATCGCCAAGTATTCTAGGTGATGACACACCTCCTCTGGGAAGCCTTTCTTACCCCAGAGTAATCAGCCCCTCTGGGATACCTCTGTCCTTCTCTTTGCAATGATCATAAAGGATTATTTTCTCTTAATGTATCTATGTGAGCCATTGGACTTCGGGGTTAATGACAGCCCTGTGTAGTTTTTGCCTAAAGACTAAATGGGCTTAAGTATGTGAATCGGCACAGTGCTTGGTGCACTGTAAGGATTCAGTAGCTGTGAGCTATTATTCTATTTGCCTTCCTTACTTTTCTGTGAGCTCCTTGAGGACAGGAATCACTTTTAATCATCACTATCCCTAAGGTAACTCTTCTTGGGATTTCTGATCTCTTTGAGATTTTGCTGGTAGACTCTTTCCCCAGAAAGAAACGTGTGTGCACATGTAAATTTTTGTAGTCCTTGAAGCCGACGGGATCCCTTGATCTCAGCTCTAGAACCTCTGTCTAGACCTCTGTCTAGTGGCTCGTCATCACTGTTCCATGGTCAGAGATATCCTCAGTAAGGTGGCATATTTGATGTATTGGGGATTTCAGAGTTTTAGGGCAGCAGAAGTTAGAATTCACTGCGTTTGTTACAGCATTCTTACCCACTTCAGTGCATCAACTTACGGGAGCAAAGTTTTGTTTCGATTAGCTGGGCCCCAGGTCTAGGCAGAAAGCCAATTCCATGTCTTCACTCCCTCACATTTACTCATCCCTGTGGTAGTTTTACATCCCCCTTGTCCCATGACCATAGGATGCTCAGATGTACTGACCCTTTTCTTGTTCTGTTTTGTCAAATAACACGTTAGGATGCTTTTGTTTGCTTATTTTACTTTGCACCTGTAATAGCCCCTTCTTCCGGCAGATTTGTCCGTAAGGTCATACTTTGCTCCCCTCCACCATTTCCTGGGAACTCTAAGCCCAGATACGGATTAATCCCACTCACTCCTAGGAATATACATTTCATCCCTTCCTGGTCCAGGCAGTCAAAAGCTTTGCATGGGGGCTAATCTTTCCTGTATCTTCAATATGTGAGTCTATTTCTATGTCAGGGTCTCTGAAATCCAGTGGCATAAATGCTTGCTGACAGGAGATGTTGGATGGCTAGAGTTAGGAAGGTTTCAGGAAAGAGGGTACAACTTGGGCAAAGCCTTAAAGGATGAGCAGGATATGAACAGGCAGATGAGGCATGGGAGCACTTCTGGGCAGATCACTGGGGTCCTGGCTCCTGAGTCCATACTTAGCAGCACTCAGACCTGGTTAATTTCTCATCCATTTCTCATCAATTTCCCTCTCAAAGACGTTGGGGGAAGACAGGTAGTCTCCCTTTCTGCCAGCTGACTGACCATGCTGTCATGTTCTTTTAGACAAATACCCTGGCCTCTTTGGGAATGTCAAAAAAGCACATTCCTAAGTAGGGAAGAAAGTGTCTGCGTTCATTATTTAGTGCTTTTTGCACTCTGTTAGCCTTTGGACATGATCTAGTTCCACAGCGGGGCATTCACAGGCTGCTGAAGGGCCCATTTCAGACCCTTTTATGCCCCGCGGCACTGAACTTGGTTGAGACTTACCGTGAAGGTCACACTGTTTCAACGACACAGGCCTAAATCTTAGTATGACTTATGCCATTTTTGCATGAGAAATACTCTGCGCTTTTCTTCTCCCCTCCGCTTACGCCCTCATGTAATATTCTTTCAGCTGTAAAAGATCTTTTATCCTTCACCTTTTAAATTGCCCAGTTTAAAAGCCTTTTATGTAGTTGTATTAGGCATAAAAGACTTGCTAATTATTGGTGATAATGAGCCAGTGAATTCTAGCTGAACTTTTTCCGGCCTTCAAAAGAGAGATTCTGAAAAGTTTGGCATGGTGGTAAATAGGAAGGACACAGATTGTCAGATGGATACGTTGACCTCGACATTAATTTCTTTTTGGTGAAACACGGATTCAGAAATTGAAAGGAATGATCAGACCTCCCTGAGGTTCTTTCCTCCCTTTGTCAATCACTTCGACTTCCTGAGACTTTTTTTCGCTGGGCTGCAAAGCGGAACGGATGACCATCCACTACCAACATCTCAGGCCTTTCGGGAGACTCACGCGGCAATGTGAAAGCATTTCCTGTGATAGTGAGGGGTTGCTTTCATGAGACGCTGTGGAAGTAAAGATTGAGGGATGGTATGTACTAGCTGCTTCTGTTTATTTTACGTGCTGTCCTATGATTAAGAGAAAGGCTCAAGTTTAGTGACAAGAGAGGGCAAAACTGGGCTCAAGATGAGAAAGAAATTTCAGGCCATCTGAGCTGATTTTCAGAAGGGACAGCCTCTCAGAGTAGCGAGCTCTATGCCCCTAGGAGTATTCAAGCAGCAGATAGATGGTTCTATAAGGGAATCCTTGTATTGGGAAGGTGACTACAGTGGTGGACCTCAGAATCATTCATCTCCTCTGGCGCTCCATTTGCCCCTATGTACTTAACTCATCGTCTTGCTGCCAGTAGCTCAGCTGCGAAGCCGTGTACCCCGCAGGCCCCATTCGTATCTTCATTATTATCACCTGGCTTTAAAGGAGCACACCCTGAAGGGCCCAGCAATAAGTTATGGGCTGGCCCTGTGAAGTTAGTGCCCTGGATGGGAAGAAGTTTACCAAGTATTATAATCAAGTCATATCACTGAGCAAGCGTTGGGCACAGAGTAGGTGCTTAAAAAATGGTTCCTCCTTAGTGTCCTTCTAGAGAGCTTGAAATCAGGGCTCTAGATCTGTCTGTATCCTGAAAAGGAGCCAGGCTGGGAGAAACTGGTAAACATCCGGATGATCGGCTATGAAGTCCAGGCCTCCATTCGGTCTCTTCCTTTGTTTTATGACGCCAGGACAGTAGCCATATGTCCCGTACCTAAAGCTAACGTAGCTGTGGGAAAAAGCAGGCAGACCCCACTGAGCATCTGCTCTGTGCCACGGACAGCCTAGGCTCTGGTCTCGGCTTCTCTCCTTCAGTAATCACAACCCTGCGAGGAGGTAGCTGTCATTAACTCATAAGGAGTCGGAGGCTTCGAGAGGTCGCGTAACTTACCCACGATCAGAGTCAGAATTTGAACCTACGTTGGTTTGCCTCAGGCACCCACACAATTTCCACTAAAATATACTGCCTTTAGAATTAAAGAAAATGCAAAGTCCTCCATCTCCTGGTCAGAATCACCTTACCCTCACCTGCTCAGAATTAGTACTCAGGCTTCAGTTCCCATCTCCCATTACTCATTGGTTTTGAGCACTTAGAGCTCCGGAGGCCCAACACTCCCTGCCTGGCTGTGAACATCTCCCTCAACCTGTAGACTGAATTCTATGAGGGTGTGGCCGTGTCTAAGCCATTCCTGAACCCTCGCTCTGCCTGGCGCACTTTCTTCATCCCGATGTTGAAAAGATATTTTTGAATGTTAAGGAGCACATCTCAATGAAAGCCACCCACCTCCGAAGCTCAGAAAGCTGTCCGTTTTGCCACCCCTTCCCCCAACCCCCCAAACTCCTTGGTGTTTTTCTACGAGACCCCTGTCCCCCTACAATCAGCATCTGCTTGGTTTTCCTTGCCCTAGATTTATTTCTATTTCTCTGCTGCAAACGTAGGAAGAGGCAATCCATTCATGTGAAGAATTTCAAGAATTCTCTGGACAGCTCTTCCCTACACCCCCGTCCCCCATCGTTCATGGCAAATAAAATTTCATTCACAATTTAGCGGTTAGTTTTTCCTTTCGTTTGAAATCTGGATCAAGATGTTGCGTAATTGGCTTAAATCTAGTCTGAACATTTGTCAATTTCACTTCCTCCTTAAGTGCCACCTTGTAGGGAAATTATAATGATCACAACACAGTTAACATAGGTGTCACAAGGGAGGATATCATCCCGAAGTGAGGGAAAGGAATCTGAATCTGTGTATTCCCACAAATGAAAGAGAAGCTTGCCTCTTCTGATGTTTCTTGGGTGGACTTTCTTTTAGCTGTACTTAAAAATTTTCCTGGGATAGAATCCTAAATTTCTAGAATCTTAGGGTTAATAGGAACATTAAGAGATGCTATCTAGTTTAGCCTTCCCACCAAAGCAAGAATCCCCCAAGGTTTGTGATAAGTGCAGATGAACATCTCTGACTCTTGGGTTTCAATTCACATACCTGCAGTGACAGACCTTCATTACTTTTGTAATCCCAGCCATCTGATTGCTACAAAGCCCTTTTTTATTTATTTATTTTTTGGAGTTCCTTACAACTTCTATTCACTTATTTATTCTTTCACTCATCCATTTAGCAAATATTTACTAAGAGCCTCCTACCTGCCAGACAGTGTGCTATTCCCTAGAGATATAAAGATGAACAAGACCAGCTGCTTAAGAATCTTAATGGTCTCAAGAAGAAGATAGACATATGAAAACAATTACAATCAATATAATCAAGGTTGTGAAAGGCTGTGTCCAAGATGCTATGGGAGCAGAGTGGATGGGGCAGTAAACTTTGCCTGAGTGAGTTTAGTGAGGTCTTCACCCAAGGGATAGAGTTTAGGTGTCATCTTAAAAGATGATGGGAGTTTGGCACTGGAGAACGGGTGGAACAGTATTCAGGAAGAGGGAACCGAATGTTTAAAAGCACTGAAATGTGGAAAAGCCTCACGTATCCCAGGCACTGATGAGCAGTCTGGGATGGCAGGACCACAGGATGCCTTCATGGGAAAGGAGACAAGGATACCAAGGGAAGCCGGCCCCAGGGAGCAGAGGGCCTGAAATGGGGTGCTGAGAAGCTGGGACTTGTTGGGAGATCACTGTTGCTTTCAGGTGGTGGAGTGACACTGTTGGAGTTGTATTTTTCGACATCACTCTGGTGGCGTGCGGCAGGTGGCTGGGCAGGTGGGGAGGAGACCGTTATGTAGCTAGTGGAGTTACCTATGTGTCTCTGTCAGGAAAACAGAACCCACACCAGGCAATTTAATAAAGGGAAAGAACATGCGGAACTAGTTACCAAGGTGTTAGAAAAGCTGAAAAGCCAAATGGGAAACAGTGGGCCAACCCAGATGAGTCCCAGTTGGAAGTTACTACTAGAGTGAACCCTAGCACTAAAAGGACAGAGGAAGGCAATGGTGTCGGCAGAGCCCAGAAGCTGGGGCTGCCATCAGGCACTGAGACCACAGAGGGAGCTGCCTGGTGGGAGCCGAGACCATAGTGAAAGGGGCTGTCTGGTGGAAACCATGGAGAGACTCAGCCATTGCAACAATACTGCCCAAAGAGAGCAGGGAAGAAATTCACTGTTTCTCCCTCCCTCCCACCAGCCAATTTCTGACCCCTGCCTCCTGTTGGTCAACTTTAAGTGGAGATGGATTGGCAAGGGAGCCTGGGCAATGTAGTTTACAGGGATCAGCCACTGTCATTCAGCACAGAGCAGGGAACGGCAAGAATGGTTCTGAGGGCAAAGCATTGTGGGGTAGGCAACTGAGGACCACTGTGGGTGGGTCTGGACTGAGGGTGAGACCCTGCAGACAAGAGAAAGGGGGGAGGTAGGGGAGGCGTGTACATTTGAGTGGATGTCAAGGGTAAATCTGGAAGGTCTCGTGGATGTGGAGGGTTAGACAAACACAAGCTACGTCCAAGGTGGCAAACTGGGCAGTCAGGTAACCAGGTGATCTGAACCAAACTCCCTGTCTCCTCTCCCAGAGCTCTGTCATTTACAAACATGCTGTTTTATCACTCTGACTTCCAAGAGTATTTGTACCTCAGCCCTTCCATTCGCTGTCTTCAGGTTCTTGCCAAAGACAGTAGTAATCCCTCTCATCTTCTTCTCTGTTCTCAGCCCCTGGCTCACGTTGGGGCCGGGTCACATTATCGCCTTGAATGATATCTGGCTTTCTCTCCCAGGGTGGCAAATCAGGGCTCTCATGAATGGAATCAGACAGAGTTGTAGACAGCTCACTGTTAGTCATTCCCGAAACTTGTTTCCCATAGATGCAGATATGGAGGGGTAAGTGTCAGCAGTCGTCTGGTGCTCTGCGTGCTCAGTTGTGTGTTGGCAAAAATCCCATCTGGATAAAACAGTGATCATTCCACTCCTCTGCTAAAATACCTACCACTGGTTTCCTGGAGGGATGGTCTTCAAGCTTTTGATAAAACCCAGAAATCTTTATTCGAATGAAGTGTGCCCGGTAGCCGTCTAGACGAACAGATGAAAGAGGAGATGTGGTTGGAACCAGGTTGGAACCCCAAGGCCCATCCGCCTGGAAGCCCCCTCCCCTCCTCTCTCTGAAGGACAGAAGGTTCTAGAAGGGAAGAGATGCAAAGAGGGTTGTGTGAGAACCACTGTCAAAGGAACCCACAGTTAGTTCCGTGGGTGGGAGAAGTTGCGCGGCAGACAGGAGCTTATTCACGTGGCTTTCCCAACAAGGCTTTGTTATTCGATGATCAAATTCTGAATGCAGTTCGGGAGTCTGGTCTTTGGGAAGCAGTAACAGCAGAAAGAGCACAAAATGTGAAGTGATTCGGAGCTTTACACTTCTTTTTTTTTTGTGTGGTGCAGGAACGTGCAGTGTTTATTGCACGGAGCCCAGCAAGGAATCCAGGCAGCTACTGCTTCAAAGACCTGAACTCCCTGATGGCTTTCGGGGAAAGGTTTTAAAAGACAGGCTGAGGGAGGGAGATCGTGGGGTATGTGATCAGCTGGTGGACGTTCTTCTGATTGGTTGGTGGTGAGGTAATAGGGAGTCAACATCATCAACCTTTTGGTTTCAACTGGTCTGTGGTCTAAGCGCTGTGGGCAGCATACGGTTAACTTCTTCCACCTGGTGGGGGGGTCTCAGTATCTGTGAAACACAGAACTGTACACTTCTGAACTGTGTGACTCTAGGCAAGGTGCTTTATCTTTTGGATTCTTCTTAGTGACCAGTTAACAGTGTGGGGAGAGCTATTTCGCTGGGTTCCTGTGAGGATTAAATACGAGAACAGATGTGATCGCGGTCATGTTTGCCCAGAGTAGGTACTCAGTACTTGGTAGGCATCATGGGATGACACTTAAAAGTGTGAGCCTTGAAGACTGACTACTTAGGCTTGAAAAGTTTCTCCCTCCATTACCAGCTACGTAACCTTGGGTGGGTTATTTAAACTTCGCTGAGTCTCGGTGTGTTCGCTTATAACATGAGGATAATGACTGTTGTACCTACCTCATGGAGTTCTTTTGAGGACTTGAATAAGGTAACGCATGGAAAACATTTAGAACAGCCCCTGACATATAGTAAGTACCCAATAAGTGTTAGCCATAGTCATTATTATGAGCTGTTCTATGAACGAAGGACTGTACCAAGTATTTCAAGAAATATGACGAGTGAGACCTGGCTCAACCTCTAGGGTGCTTTTAGTGTCCCTGGGGGCAGTAAGGGGCTGGAGTGCCTTCAGTTCTCCCTGCCCGAGCAGTAATGCCAACAAGATCAAGTTTAACAGGGGAGGGGGCTGAACCTGCAGGGGAGTGCCAGGGCTGTGGGGTGAAGATAACAAACAACTGTGACTACCAAATGTTGAGCACCACCAAGCAAGGGCCTGTGGAAGGCACTTAACGCCCTGCGTCAAGACATTTCCAAATAACCCTAAGATGTAGGTCTCTTCTCTACTATAAAGGCTGTTGAAGATAAGAGAAGTGAAATCAGCACAGCCAGAAGAGGCATCACTAAGAATCTAATCCAGCTCTCTCTGACCCTGAAGCTAGCGTGACCTAGTTTATCATCCAGACTGGGTCACTTTTGAAATGGAATGGGGGGCGGGTGCTATTAATAATTCCATGAGCACGGTAGGCAGGAATGGGAGTGATCTGAGGCAGACCAGGGTGTGGGTCCGTGCTACCCAAGCACAGTGAACGCTCTTCCCACTGGGTCCAGCTGTCTCTAAGACCGGAACGTAGTGAGAGTTCAAACAGAAGAGAGGCGCTCTCTATCCATTTTGTTCCTGAAACTCTTTGCCAATCGTGCTACCTGTGCTAAAGCAAAGACAGTAACTGTCCCCAAGATACAGGTGCCCCAGTGCACGCCTGCTCCTTCAGTGGCGTAAACGAAATTCCTTGGAGCTCTGTGACATGCTAAGAAAATGGGATTCAGGGCTATCTGTTAACTGCTGCCGCTGTGAGTCTATCCTTATTCCTCTAATACAGATCATTAACATTTACAGAACTTTAACTACAGCAACTCTAACGAGCAGAGCTGTAATTTACAGTTTGCCCATAAACATCCATTGAGGCTGATACTCATGCTCTGCTGGTACAGTAATTCAGCATTTCTGGACAAGTCATCGTGTTGAGGCTCTTTCTTTCTCCCTTAACTGCTGTTATTAGTGGTCGCAGAAGAATAATGAACTCCAGTTGTAAAAAAGGAGAAAGTGATATATTAACGATCGTGGAGAACAAAAATACATAGATCAGTGACAGTCCCAACCTAAAGCGTAAAAACCTCGTTACAAGAAACAAGTAGAGCACTGCTTGTTTGCAGAGCACTTACTGGGGGCCAGGGAGTGTGTGCATTGCTTGGCAAGCTGTATCTAGTTCAGTGATTCCCAAAAACCATATTGCCCAACAGTCATTGGTGACACTTTTTAAAACACAACTTCCTCGGCCCCCAGCCCTGTAGATCTGCTTTGGTAAAAGGCTTGCATATGTTTATATATAATGGGAGATTTACAAAGTTCCCCCACTGGATTCCAACACTCCACTACGTTTATCTAGTTTAGTTAACATGACAACTATTATTTTCTCCATTTTGTGAATGAGAAGATTGAGGTTGGGTTGCTAAGGGGAGACGGAAGTAAAGTCTGATGATGCAGGATGAGGCCCTTGCTTCTCCACTTGTGCATAAAGAACGACTCCATGTTAAGGTGACATTCGCTCTCACTTGTTACACTACTTTTCCGCCTCTCCACCTCTCATTTTTCTACCTATCAGAGAGTCCTGTCGGCGTGTCATCATGTTTCTTTCCAGCAGCTTAGCAGCTGCCTTATCTCCAGTATTACTCCTTCCCACCATTGCGTGCCGTCAACATGGTACTCTGGTTTTCTCCCCGCTTCCTGTATTTGTAATCTGGTAGCCTTGTCTCTTTGTCTGTGTCTAGGCTGTTGTTTCCACTGTCACCTCGGAAGTCCTAGCCCCCTTACCCCTGTCATCACTGTAGGGATAACACTTGCAGTGTGATTGGGCCGTGGTCCTCCAGAGAGGATGGCCGTGGACCTGGCACGGACTTGAACAACCCACTGTGGCTGCTCCCTCCAGAACCCTTACGTCTCACCCTCATCGTAAAACACACATTGTCTCACACCTTTTGTTCTTCTCACCCTAGCATAATTCTTAAGAGTATGTACTTCAAAGCTCACCCACTTAGGTGAAAATCTTAGCTCTGCCATTTACTAGCTGTGTGACCTTGGGCAAGTTCATTGACCCTTCTGTGCCTCAGTTCCCTCCTCTGAAAATGAGGATAGCAATAACACCTACATTCGTCATGGTAATTAAATGAGTTATTGTACGAAAGCACCTTAGAATAGTGGCTGGTTCATACAGAGGAACTTCCGTCTAAGCATCAACTATTATGATTATCATCCTGCTTGACCCCTGCTTGGCCAAGAAGGGATGAGGTCTTAATATTACTATTTAGCTCATTCCTTTCTCTTTAGACCAGAATGGACTGTTTGGGGTATGTTCTAGAGACAGAATCAGCATTTCTTCGAATGATTGGATGTCAGGGTGTGGGAGAGAGAGGGATCAAGAGTAACTTGTACATTGGGGGACTTGATGGACCTAGAAAAACCAGAAATAAGGATCTCAACCACTTGTGACATAAGCAGAGATACTGATTAAATTAAAAAGGTCTTTCATAGGACATAGCAAGGACGCAGGTAAAGAGGGTCTCTGCTTGTGGGATCTGTATGAGATCTCATTGAATATGCCATCCTGTAGCCCTGTCTCCATTGTCTTCAGAGTTGGGGTGTCCAGCACCAGAGAACAAACAGGAAAAAAAGACAGAGATCAGAGCACAGGTGTCAAAGTGACAAACGTGGTGTTCCCTTGACCCTATAGTAGTACGCACAAAGTGCCCCTTTTGTTTTAATTTTATAGTTTCTGCAATACTGGAAGGTACCTCCTAGAACTAGCCTCTGGTCACTTATGCATTTTTCTGTTCAAGCATTCTTTCCTTCCTCCTTCCACAGATATGGTCTAGTGTCCATCATATGTCACGCACAGACACAGGGGCTATACAAGTCAGACCAGGTCCCGTCCCTTGCACAGCTCACGGTTCACGGGAGAAGGCTGCCAACAAGCAAGTAAACAGACACTCAGAGCACAGAACCGAAGAGGAAAATGTGACAAGAGCTGGGAGCTGTGACTGTATGTAGGTACATAGAGGAGGTCTCTAGGGACATGACACCTGAGCCAAGATCTGAATTACGAGAAGAAACCAACCAGGTGGAGAGTAGAATCAGGACAGGGAAAGACGAGGGCAAAGGCCTTGAGGCAGGAGTGTTCTAGGGGTCCAGCAGGAACACGGAGAAGACTGGTGTTGGCCAGAGTGTGGTGGGAAAGGGGAGAGTGGTGGCAGATGAGCTCAGACTCAGAGGCAGCAGCTGAGCATGGACAGTAGTATAGATAATGGTAAGCAGTTTGGATTTTATCCCAAGTGTAACAGAAGACGGTGGAGGGTTTTCATCAGGGCAGTGAACCTGATCTGATCATTTTAAAATATCACTCTGGCTGCCGTGTGGGAGATGAACTTAAGGGGGAAAGTGTTAGAAGCAGCAGTCCAGGCAAAAGAGAATGCTGCCGAGGGGAAGGAGAGGGGCAGGCAGAGGAGCTGGGGCACGTCCTAGAGATAGAATCAGAGTTTCTTAAAGAATGATTGGCTGTCAGGGTGTGGGAGAGAGAGGGATGGAGAATCACTTTGACACTTGGGGATTTGAGCATCTAGGCCTGAGTTGGTAGCCTTTACAGAAATCAGAAGACAAGGGAAGAACAGGTTTGGGGAGATCAAAAATTCTTTGGACCTGTTAAGTTTGAGTCTGGACAGTATGGGATGCAATCATTTTATCATTTGCTGGGGAGGATGGTAAGGCCAGGTATTGGCTGGACTTCGAGTAGTGAGGAATGTCAGAGATTGACTGCCACCCTCGAGCCGCCGATGGGTCTCGCTAATGGGAAGGACTTGAATTCAGAAGAAAATGCCAGCCAGATATTAGAAGAGCGAGAAGAATAGCATATTTCTGTTCTTATAACTTTTTCTGGAACATCCCCCTAGTATTTCTTTGAAATTAGAGCCAGAGCCATTTACTCTGATTACAAAGTCTCATTAGGTCAAATGACAGTGGATACGACATCCTTTGTGGAGTTTACGATAGCAAATGCCATGTCTCTGTGAGTGAGTGAGTGTGTGTGTGTGTGTGTGTGTGTGTGTGTGCGCGCGCGCACACATACATGCTGAGCATTTGAAAACACCATAAGGACTACCATGCCCTCTGCCTTGTAAATCATGCTATCACCAAGTTTCTTTCTGTTCAGTTTTCTATTCTCTTGTATATGCAAGTTCATCCATTTACTCTTTCTGTTTTTTTAAATCTGTCAGTTCAGTGTATTTTGTTTTTGTGTGTTAGCCCCTGGGCTATTTAGACATTAGGAATACAAAGATGAATAAGATACTGTTTCCCATACAAGGAACTTAGTGTCACGAGGTCATAGTCTGTAGTAGAGAAGAGAGAAAGCAATCAACCATTATAACTGGACATGTGTGATGCCCAGAGGAGGATCATCTAGTCCATCCTGAGGGCCTTAGAGGAAGGCTTGGAACAGGTGAGTAGACCCAAGTCTCCAGGGTCTCCTGATGAACAAGGATGGGAAGGGCAGCCCATCACAAGGAGTAGCTTGTACCAAGGCCTGAGACGGTAAGGAATATACTGAGAGACCTGTTAAGAGGGCAGGTGAAATCATGACACAAAGTTACAAACTATTTATAGGTTGGATAATCAATGTGAGACAAGTCTAGATAATGCTCTCACAGCTTTCCTCTGGCTTCAAACTTACAGGCTGCCTTCCAAGTCTAGACTGTTGGTGAACGTCACCTCTCTTGATCCTCGGAATTCTGTGAAGGAGACAGTTCTCTTGCTGTCTTACATATAAGCAAGTTGAGCTTTCCTTGGGGCTAAGTTTCCTTGTTGTAAATTGTGAGCTGGGTTTCTCTGCTCTTACTTCTTCTTGCCTCCTCTAAGTCTGTTCACCCATGAGGGGAATTGTGATGGAAATAAAGGAACTAGACTAGGAGTTGGGAACTTGGGGTTTCATCCCAGCTCGGCCACTAACATTATCATGATTTTGAAAAACTTGAAAGCCTCAGTTTCTTCATCTGAAAAAAATATAGGGTTGAGTTGTGTTTGAGATCTCTATAGCCTCTTCTAATTTTACTCCTCTGCAATTCTACAATTCATAAAACTTTCAAAAATGCCATCAAATAGGTCTATAAAATCATCATAGTATTCTGAAAGGATACTCCACTGAATCGTTGACCCACTAGTGGAGGTCTTTTTGCTATATGTCAGGCACTGTACTAATTAAGCTATTACCTCAAATCTTATACAGGGAAATCTTCAGTCTTGTGAGGTGGATAGTTCCCTAATTTTACAATAAAGAAAAATTCAAGAGATGGATAAACTAGTCAAATTCCAGTCGCATGAGAACAGAATTCTTGTTTTGGTCATTTGCAGTGGAGTTGGCTTCAGTCCTGTGAATGGCGTTGCAGCAGTGAAAGTGGTCCATGCGCCGTGAAAATCCTCAGTGCGGTACCCCTGTCATAACTCTCCTCTTGCTCTGACCTGAATGGGCATCCTCCCATTTCCCTCACTTGACTGTTACAGCTCAGAGAAGGGACAGCATCCCGGTGCTCACAATATTGGCCCAGTGTAGGCGTTCAAGGAGAGTTTATTAATTATGAAATGAACGCCTTGAGAGCTGAATCCAGGAACGAAGGCGTAAGGAAATGAATGCCTAAGATATAAAATCTGCATTCTTCCAGCGAAGAAAAGGAAAAGCATTTTACAGGGAACGGCTGTCAGAGCAGCAGGCAGAGCCCTCCGTGACTATTTTTTCCTCTGCTGTGACATCTCTCCGTTTGTGATTTGCTCTGATTTGCTCTGCCTTCAGCCTGAGCCTCTGCTGCTCTCGCTTGATTTCAACTCCATCCAATATTTCTTGTTACCGTTTGGGTGCCATCTGGACCGCAGGAGTAGCCTCTCCAAGAGCGACGCAGCAGCGGAGAAAGAGCTGACGGCCTGTCTGAGAGCCCCCCTGCCCGCCCCCCCAGGAGTGTGCTGAGAGCCTGTCATCCTGCTGACAGGAGCCAATTTCACTTTCCTGTGATTCTAATTCACCCCTTTTCAAAGTACTGAACTAGCGCCAAATCTTGTTAGGAGTTTTTGAAAAATCCTTGAGTTTTGCTAATGTGGAACTAGAATAATGGATTTTTTTTTAAAAAAAAGAGATGGGGTAAAGGAAGAGAGAAGGAAAAACAAATAATTATAAGCTTCGGGAAATCATTCCCCTTTGGTTTCTCGTCGTCACTGTATGTTTAGACCTGGGCAGGTGTGTTTATTCTGTTGACAGCCAGTAACGTAGCCAAGCTATCTTGCAACCTGCACCTTCCCCCACAAAGGATCCACAGCAAGGAAGGTCCCCCCGCTTTCTAAACTCCTCCTTGTCACACGTCAGAGCTCTGGGGTGAGGTCATGGGTTGGAGCTGGGATCAAGAGTCCTGGAAGCTTCCCCGTATCAGAGCATGAAGTCATCCCCCAGGGCTTCTAGAGAAGCTCCATGGTAGACTGGAGTTTTCAGCGTTTCTTCTCCATCCCCATCACTGGCCTCATGTGGGCTCTCACCAGATTATCATCTCTCTATAATCACTGCCTCGTGACAACAGTATTGATACCATCAAAATCCCCAGCACCGTTCTTGCCACTGTCTCAAAATGTCTGACCCCTCAGGATGGGCTCGGATACTAGCAGTAGTAACCACAGGCGTGAATCATGTCATCACTTTGAACTACGCCCTATATACTACAGACTTCATGTGAATCATCTCACTTATGACACCAATCATGTGATAATTCCCTGTTTTCTCCTCTGTCTCCCTCACGCCATGTAAGGACGAGGGCTGTGTCTTATCGAAGATGCTCAGTTAATTGATGTGGAGGGACCGGGTGGTGGGTTTTCACGGCTTATGACCGCCATCAGTGTCCCCACCGCTGCCCCCCCCCCAACACGGACACCATCATTTCCTGGGCATCACCACCAGCATCTCCTTCCCTTTATCACTGTTGCTGAGATCAGGCTGACTTAGATCTTAGTATCTTATCGCATAATCAGTAGCAGCCTACAAACTGCACCTCCAACCCCATCCTTAGGTGTATCTTCAAGAAAATAAGGGATGTGTTTTAGAAAACCCAGGCGTGAAAACACAGAGTTGCCCACTGAGTTCTGAAACAGGCATAAGGAAGACAGTGGAGAAGAGAAGGGTGCGGGGTAGACGGAATGAACAGTGGGGCTGATGGACTTCACAATGGTCCAGCCTTGCCAGGGTTCAAGCTTGGGGAAAAGGTGCAGGAGCGGGAACCTGCTGTGACCAACGTCTGGCCTATGAAAATCATGCCACACGTTTAGCTTCTCTTCCAGGTGACTTTGTTCCTTCCCTGGACCAGTGTTTCCCAGACTTTTGCCATGGCCTGGAACCCGCCTACCCTCACTTACCAAGCATATAATCCCATGGCTTTCCTTTCCTTTCTTCTTCCTTTCTTTCCTCCCTATCTGTCTCTTCGTTTCCTCTCTCGCTCCTCTCTCTGTCTCTTTCCCAGCCATCTCTCCCTCGTCCCTTCTTCCTCCCTCCCTCCCATCCTTCCTTCCCTTTCTGTGCTTTTGGAAAGGGAGCTGACGTCCTTCGAGAGATTTTACTCTCACTTGCTGTGCTAATTCTTTTCATGTACATCCACCTTCTCACCACTTCTTCTCAGCGAGCCCATGTTGTAAGCATAATTCTTCCTATTTCTTGAGGAGAAAACTGAGGCTCAGAGTGAGGAAGGAATTCACCCGAGGAAACACCAATGAAAGTAGAAGTTTGAACTGAAAGCCGCTGTTGGAGCACAGTTGATTTACAATGTTGTGTTAGTTTCAGGTGTACAGCAAAGTGATTCAGTTATGCGTATACATATATCCATTCTTTTTCAGATTCGTTTCCCATATAGGTTATTACAGAATATTGTGTTCCCTGTGCTATACAGTAGGTCCTTGTCGATTATCTGTTTTATATATAGTAGTGTGTTATGTTAATCCCAAGCCCCTAATTTATCCCCCTCCCCACGTTTCCCCTTTGGTAACCATAAGTTTGTTTTCAAAGTCTGTGAGTCTGCTTCTGTTTTGTAAATAAGTTCATTTGTATTACTTGTTTTTAGATTCCACATAGAACTGTTATCATATATGTCTCGCTCTGTCTTGGCTTACTTCACTTAGTATGATAATCTCTAGGTCCATCCATGTTGCTGCAAATGGCTGAGTAATATTCCATTGTATATATGTACATTCCTCTGTCGATGGTCATTTCGTTTGCTTCCATGTCTTGTGAAAGCTGCTGTTTCTAATATCCCTCTGCCCACTTCCCCACCCTGCCTCTCCTAAAAACATCAAATTTCTCACTTTAAAAGCAACCATTGTTTTCAAATGCAAGCACATTGGTTTTCTTGACCTGGTTCAAGTTGGGAAGGTCAAGACTCCAGAGTCAGAGTCCTCAGCCACAGCTGCCCTTGTTCATTCACGTTAGCACAGTCCAGTCAGCGTAGCCCCCTCACCTTTGTGCAAGGAGTCTACCTTTCTCATGCCCCTGAATAAAGCTCCACCAGTGTGCATCCTGACTCTCTTCTTGCATGTTAACAAAGGCCACTTCAACCTAAATATCCATTGATGGCTGAATGGATAAAGAAAATGTGGTATATACATACAGTGGAATATTATTTAGCCCTGAAAAAGAAGTCAGTCCTTGCTTATGTGACAACTTGGCTGAACCTTGAGGACATTATGCTGTGTGAAATAAGCCAATCACAGAAAGGCAAATACTGCAGGATACTGCTTATATGAGGTCCATAAAGTAGTCAGACACACAGAAGCAGAGAGTAGAATGGTGATTGCCAGCAGCTGGGCGAGAGGGAGGTGGGGAGATGCTATTTAATTGGTATAAAGTTCGTTATGCAAGAAGATTAAGTCCTAAAGATTGTGCCTACAGTTAATACTGTGTTGTACACTGTAAAATGTGTTAAGATAGATCTCATGTCGTGTTCTTACCACAATACAAAAAAAATGGGGAAAATGGAGGCTGTTTTAAGGACCAACTTCATTTTTAGGAAGCTGGATGTAAATATTTCATTGTCCCAGGGATTAGCAGATACATTACACTTGTGTGTGCTTCCAGGGAAGATGTAACTTTCATTATAAGGTCTAACCATTTCCCTCCACCCTCTAGCCTTCCAGACAACCTTTAGGACCCTCCTAAAATGGTAGCTGGCAGAAGGAGGGCAATTAACTGCTAAAATGCAGCCCAGCTTTGAGTAGTTAGGGGCAACTTCTCAGTCATTACAGGGACAAATCCACAAAGCAGCACAGATTCCTCTGTTAGGTCAAGGCCTTGAGTCCAGCAAGACCACTGAGCCCCAAATCCCAGTAGGCTGGGACATTTTGGCCTTAAAGGGGATTCCGTTCTGTTGGAATGATGATGAGGTTCCATGGATTTCCACTTGAAATCCATTAAAGGAATCTCAACTTCCTTAAAAAAAAAAAAAAAAACCCACCAACATCTGGGTCTGGCTTAGCCCAGGCAATGACAAAACTTACATCCAGAAGAAGGCTCCTGTTTTTGCAAACTGAATTTGATTTCACGGTACTGTCTAGACATAGCAAAGAATTCAGTTGTCCCATACAACCCTTCTGGTCAATGCAAAGGTAGGATATTCTTTAAAAGAATAGAAGAGACTGTATAAGGAAGGAATATGTCTAGTGTTTAGAAAGCACCCAGTCAGCTGAATTGTTTTGTTTTGTTTTGTTTTTTAATATCTGTTATCTAGAGCTTAGCTCTCCAGCACAGTAGCCGCTGGTCACATGTGGCTATTTAAAATGATATCAATTAAAAAGAAATAAAATTTAAAATGCGATTCATTATTCACACAAGCCATATTTGAAGTGCTCAATAACCACGTGTAGCCACTGGCTACCATGTTGGAAGGGCAGGTGTACAACTTCCCATCATCACAGAAAGTTCTGTTGGACAGTGCGGCTCTCGGGAGAAATCATTTATTAACATCACATTTTCTACTCTGCATCTCAACTCCCCCCACCCCCGCTTTGTTCTTCAGTTGCCAAACAGAGCTTTTCCTGTTTTCCTCTCCGGAGAATTAGGAAAGTGGCTATTTACTCCTGGCTAACAGAGAGCATAAACTCCTAGATACCCCAGAGGGCATTAGTCTTCATTAGCACATGTCTTCATTGTTAAATCACTCACCAGGCCACAGCACCTGCGGCCAAATGCCTGGAATCACTAGGTGTGTTAATAGTACCCACCTTGGTGCAGTTACAAATCACTTAAGTTAATCCATTCCTCCTGAGCTTTCTAAATGGATAATTGAATTCATTCTTCTGCAGCATCAGCTTGGGTTCTGAGTTGAGATCTTCATGCCTTGTGCCCTCCCTGCCCCACTCCTGTCCCACCCCCATGCTAGAATGATTATGTATCCTGGCTCTGCTCTGAGCTTCAAGAGAGCAAGGACCATGTATTATTCATCTTTGTTATCTCCAGTGCCTAGTCAGGACACGGCAAGTGGAAAGCACCCAGTGAATGTTTGTTGAAGAAATAAATTAATCAATTATGTAATCAATCAAGATGCCTTCCGTTTTTCCAGTAGGACTTTCACGAATTATTCCTACAGAGAGTTCATTCCCCAACACGGTGATTCACAAGTCTGGCTGCCTGTTAGAATCACCTGGGGAGCTTTTAGAACCTACCGATGCCAGGACCCCACCCCAGACCAGTAGAATCCAAGTCTTAGATGCGGGGCTCAGGCATGCGAAGTTTTGTAAAAGCTGCCCCAGAGGGTTACATTGTGCAGCCAGGGGTGAGAACCACTGCAGGTTTCTTAGTTGGCAGCCAGAAATAAGTTTTCATCCTTTTTAACGTGTTCACACCAAGTCCCATCTCATCCACTCACGTTTGCTGCAAGAGTAACATGAGTCTGGTCTTAAGAGTTACCTTATTCAGTTATGGGACAATAGTAGTGTCCCCAGTGCTCCAAAGAGATTATGGGAAAGTAAACTCCCTGTGGAAGCTTTATTTCACTGTCTTAATGACGATTCAGGCTACAACTGTATTAAAACAACCCAAGAGAATCTCTTCCTTTAAATCCTCACTGGAAGTTCAAATTGTGAGTAAATTGGATTGTCGTATTGAGTTTTGTTTATTTTTTTATACAGCAGGTTCTTATTAGTTATCTGTTTTATACATATTAGTGTATATATGTCAATCCCAATCTCCCACTTCATCCCACCACCACTACTCCCCACCCCACTTTACCCCCTTGGTGTCCATATGTGTATTCTCTACATCTATGTCTCTATTTCTGCCTTGCAAACCGGTTCATCTGTACCATTTTTCTAGATTCCACATATGTGCGTTAATGTACGATATATATTTTTCTATTTCTGACTTACTTCACTCTGTATGACAGTCTCTAGGTCCATCCATCCAAAGAACGAAAAGACCCAATTTGATTCTTTTTTATGGTTAATATTGTATCGTATATATGTACCACATCTTCTTTATCCATTTGTCTGTAGATGGGCATTTAGGTTGCTTCCATGACCTGGCTATAGTAAATAGGGCTGCAATGAACATTGGGGTGCATGTGTCTTTTTGAATTATGGTTTTCTCTGGGTATATGCCTAGTAGTAGGATTGCTGGGTCATATGGTCATTCTATTTTTAGTTTTTGAAGGACCCTCCATACCGTTCTCCATAGCAGCTGTATCAATTTACATTCCCACCAAAAGTGCAAGAGGATTCCCTTTTCTCCACACCCTCTCCAGCATTTGTTGTTTGTAGATTTTCAGATGATGCCCATTCTAACTGGTGTGCGGTGATACCTCATTGTAGTTTTGATTTGCATTTCTCTAATAATTAGTGATGTTGAGCAGCTTTTCATGTGCCTCTTGGCCATATATGTCTTCTTTGGAGAAATGTCTGTTTAGGTCTTCTGCCCATTTTTGTATTGGGTTGTTTGTTTTTTTAATATTGAGCTGCATGAGCTGTTTATATATTTTGGAGATTAATCCTTTGTCTGTTGATTCGTTTGCAAATATTTTCTCCCATTCTGAGGGTTTGTCTTTTCATCTTGTTTATAGTTTCCTTTGGTGTGCAAAAGCTTTTAAGTTTCATTAGGTCCCATTTGTTTATTTTTTGGTTTTATTTCCATTACTCTAGGAGGTGGGTCAAAAAAGATCTTGCTGTGATTTATGTCAAAGAGTGTTCTTCCTATGTTTTCCTCTAAGAGTTTTATAGCGTCCTGTCTTACATTTAGGTCTTTAATCCATTTTGAGTTTATTTTTGTGTATGGTGTTAGGGAGTGTTCTAATTTCATTCTTTTACATGTAGCTGTCCAGTTTTCCCAGCACCACTTATTGAAGAGACTGTCTTTTCTCCACTGTATATCCTTGCCTTCTTTGTCATAGATTAGTTGACCATAGGTGCGTGGGTTTATCTCTGGGCTTTCTATCCTGTTCCATTGATCTATATTTCTGTTTTTGTGCCAGTACCATATTGTCCTGATTACTGTAGCTTTGTAGTATAGTCTGAAGTCAGGGAGTCTGATTCCTCGTATTGAATTTTTAAAAGCAGAATACAAAGCTGCATGCATGCCATGATAGTAACTGTAAGAAATGTATCTAAGAAGGGGGAAGAAAAGACTTGAAGGTAAATGAACAAAAACTCTAGTAGTATTTGTGGGTAAAGTAGGAGATGGGGATGCAGGGAGACTAGGGAATGGGTTCCAGGTTCTGCCCATGAGAATCAGTTGAGAGAAAGTGCACTGGCTGGAGGGGTCTCCCACTGGGTGGCTGAAGTGCCCAGAGTGTTACTGAAGGTAACCCCAGGTGGGAGGAAGGAACTCCAAGAAATGACTGAGCCAAGATCAAAACAGGAAGGTAACCACAAGCTCCAGGTACAAAGGGTATAGATGGGAAGATGCTCAGGTAAGACTGTAGACAGAAGGGAGGAGAGGGAGAAGGTGGGGTCAACAGTGCACTGAGGGGTTCAGGACTAAGGCCAGGAAGTGTTGGGCATCCTTTTTCACAGGATCTGGTCCGTGCTCTCAAGTGGGGGTGATTTCTAAAGGGGGGCTTCCCGCAAGATGTTTTTTTCTTCTTCTTCTATCTTTTTCCAAATATCATATAGTAATCGTTTCTTAATATTAAAAAATGTGTTCCTGTGCATTGCAAAACAGAGCCAAAAGAAATAGGATGAGAAGATCCTAATGATAGCTGTGATTTATAAACACCTCTGTGTGCAAAACACCAACCAAAACATTGCACACACATCTCAGTTAACCCTCTCCATAAACCTGAGATGATGTTATCATTATCATCCCCACTTTGAAGATGAGAAAACTGGGGCCCACGGACTTGTCCAGGGTCGCACAGCCAGCACGGGGCACAGCCATGATTCAGTCCGTATTTGTGTAACTCCGAAGAGATGCATTTGCTCTCACGTCCAGACCAATCTCCATCTGAATTTATGGAAATCGCCTCCTCACAGCCCAGCCCCACCCCTCACCAAAAGCCCCCACTTCTGTCACCAGCAAAGTGACGGACTCACACCAGTGCTGGCTGTCCTCACACATTTTCATTATGTGGTGGGGCTTTTATGAGACTCTCCCACCGGCTGTTTTTCAAATTTATTTAATCCATCCATCATGCTCTGAAGCCATTTGCTTTTTTATATTGGACAGATGTAATGAGATTTTGGACACTAAAAAATGTTTTTATTAAAAGTTATGACCCAGAGCTAGTTGGTAGGGACTGTGCCATAAATCCTGAGAAGTGTGAGATTTATAAAGGATATAGCAGCATAACCTTAACCTTTCAGGCCACACCGCAGGTTACAGGATCACTTAGACTAATATTGTCTCCCTGTCTCTGGCCAAATAATAATAATAATTATTATTATTATTATTAAAGTGGTTATCTGATGTGGTCCTTCCTCCTCTTCTCTTGGCCACTGTTGACTCCTGGCGAGCCAGGGCCTGGTGGGAGCAGGTGGTTGATGACGGAATTTGCTGGTGTCTGGCCCTAAGGCTCTGCCGTGGTAGGTACGGGCATGTGGGTTTTCCTGCTCTGCTCTGCGACCCTGTAACTGGGGCTGAGTGATGTACAGTCACGTTTGCTATAGTCAGAGTGAAAGTGATCATGGCTGGTGGTTTCTCCACTCCTCCATGGCCAACAGGAAGCTCTCCTCAAAATTTGGAAATAATGCATTTCTGTTCAAGCATAGTAACTCCAATTTAATGTCAATATTTCAGATTTATATTAATGTTACACTGCTTGGAAGTCACCCAAAGTGTAATTAGCCTGGAAGTGTAGACCGAAACATGGGCATTAAAAATATATGTATACAGGGACTTCCCTGGCGGTCCAGTGGTAAAGAATCTGCCTTCCACTGCTGGGGATGCGGGTTCGATCCCTGGTCAGGGAACTAAGATCCCACATGCTGCAACTAAGCCCACGCGCCACAACTACTGAGCTCGCTCGCCGCAAAGAGCGAGCCCGAGTGCCGCAAACTACAGAGCCCACGCGCTCTGGACCCCACGCCACAACTAGAGAAGAGAAAAGCTATGTGCCACAACTAGAGAGAAGCCCGTGCTGCAGTGAAGATCCCGCCTGCCACAATTAAGACTGGACATAGCCAAGAAAGAAAGAAAGAGAGGGAGGGAGGGAGGGAGGAAAGAAGGAAGGAAGAAAGCGAAAAAGAAAAAATACACGTGTATATATAGAGAGATGTTATACATACTAATATGTGTTAATGTTGTGACTTTGTTAAATTAACATTGGTTAAGTAAAGCCCTGGGGTGTTGTCGGATGGTGAGCCAGGGTTCAACAAAAGACCACCAGGGAATCGAAATAGAGAAGTTTATTACTCTCAGTTCCTGGAGGAAGGGGCATGAGGGGAGGTCAGGGCAGGATGCAGGCAGAGAGCAAGGCAGGACCTGGGCGCTTGCCTATATTAGGGTTCCCAGCCTGAGGCCGGATTGGTCAATTCAAACAAAAAAGAGCAGGGTTTTGTGAAGTGTCAAAGGAATCTTATCTAAGGGGTACGTAAAGGAAGGCCCTGGGAGGCTGGGGAGAGTGTGATCATAAGGGCTGTTAGGATGGTCATATCAGAAACTGACATTTATTTGTGACTCTGTGGGTTGCTATCTAGGGCCTGCCTCACTGGAGAGGCTAGTGTCAGTTCAAGACCCGTGCAGGCCGCTTGGCCACACAAAGTGGATACTTAGGCAGCAATATTATGGAGCGGTTTAGCAAAGCTCTCAACAGTTATAAACAACAAAATAAAAAAGTATCAAAACAATTAGGTTTGGTCAACTGCCAGCTACTCTTAGTAGCGTGCATTTGTTCATACATTTTCAAGCCCGATCCCCTGTGATCTGCTAGGGATTCAAGAACAAATGCATCGTGGTCCCTGCTTCAGGGAGTTCACCGTGTAGTGGGCACAAGCGATGCGCTGTTGCTCTCGGAGGATGGTTTTCAGCCTAGGGGACCAAGGAAAGCTTCGTGGAAGAGGTGGCCTTTCAGCTGGGTTTGAGGAATTGGGTGAGCTTTGGGCCTGCAAGGCTAAGAAGAGCATTTCAAGCAGAAAAGGCCGCATGCACAAAGGCACTTATAAAACCTGCTGTTCACAGACTGCTCCAAGTTAACTAAGTTTGGCTGAAACACATGATAACACTTTTTCTTTTTAAAGTAAAAATCTCAAGGTTAAACATCATGCTCTTATCTGCTTCCACTGTTGAGACTGGCCGAGTCAGGGCTGTAATTTAAGGAAGATGGACTTTAAAGCTACAAACTCCCCATTGCTTGTATTTCCTCGTCAGGCCCGTGTTTTATCATATGCTGGGAGCATATTCTAGAGTTTTCACAGTACGTTGGCAACAGCTCCCACCTCCTGAGACCACGGGAGTGTAAACCATAGATCCCATCATCATTAAACTCATAAACCCATGTCATTTGTATGTCATTCACTTCATCCTCATTCATCATCCCTTACGCTTTCAGAACAGTTGTACGTTTGAAGATTTTGAAGAACGGTTTGCAGCGGCAACCCCTGTAAGTGTGAGAGGGCCCAACCTGATTAACTGTTTCATGTCATCGTCCCATCGCTCATTTCATGCTCATAAGTCATGCCTTGTGCTTACAGAACAGAAAGCTGCCGATGGACTTTGATGAGATTTTTGAGGCAACAAAGGTAAGGCCTCCAGGCTCTTGTGACATGAGGGTTGCTCTGGTCATTCTCATCCATTCCATGCATCCTCACCCTCCTGCAGGAATGGCAGGTGCTCTGCTCTGCTCCAGTGCTTGCCTATCCTAATGTTCACAGGAGACTCCTGGTGGGCCCCGCGATGAAGGAGAAGAGTCGGGGCAAGGGTATGTGTGTGTGCGTGCTTGCGCGCATGAGAGAGAAAGAGAAGGAGTGTGTGTTGGAGAGGACGTGACACCCCTTCATTTCATTCAACAAATATTTTTCAATCTCCTGACGTGTCCTAGGTGTTCTGATAGATGCTAGAGATGCAATAGAGAGGAAGACACAACCCCCATTCTCAGGGAGCTCTAAGTATAACAGTGCGACATTGCATAGCATAGGAGAGGAGAGGGTGGGGTCAGTAGAGAAGGGTGGGGTAGGGGAGCATAGTATAGTGTAGTATAGTGGGGACTCAGACATGTAAACAGGATGTGCTCAGTCCACCTGTGGAGATAAAAACCAGGCAAGGCTGCTATTTGGTCGGTCAAGCCTGGAATAAGTGTACTGGTTTGCAGCCAGTGTTTCTTCAGATTGGTTAATACATAGGCCGGTGAACGTTGTCACCCCTGAGTACAGGGCACTTGGGAAGCCTCTAGGATAGGGGTTCTTAATCTGGGCTGCCAATTAGAATCACCTTGAGAGATTTTAAAGTTTCAGTTACTAGACTGTACCTCAAACCAACTAATTCAGAACCTCAAGGGGTGGGAACCAGGCATCCATGTTTTCCCCTTATGTACACCCAAGGCTGACAACCAGTGTTCTGAGAGGCTCACATAAGCTGTTTGGGGCAATGGGATTTGGGGTACAAATTGAGTTAGGAAACACTTCCCAGGAAGAAATAAAGTCCTCTAATCTGTGTCCTGGAGGATGGGTGGGAAAGGCAATGGGGGAGGGAATGAGTGATCTAGGTCAGAGAAGGAGCGTGTGCAAAGGCCCTGAGGCAGCCCCTCCTTTCGTGAGCCCCGGGTGCTTCTCTGTCTATAGGTCTGTCTTCCCGTAGAACAGGCAGCTCATGAGACTCAGAACAGGAACATGCCTTACTCATCCCTGTATCCCCTGCTCTTGGCACAGTCGCTGATGTACAGTAGGGGCTACATACTTGTCCTGAACGAAGGAGTACCTGATGTCAGAACAGGAGTGGGTCTGTGTGAATATGTCCTGGGGGTCCGTCAAGGACACCTCTGCCTTCATCAATGGCACTTTCAGAACTTCTCTACAGGAGGGACCTAGGAGTCTAGTTGCAATGGGCTAGCTGAAAGAAGGACCAGGGGTCTAACCCTGAAAGAGGTTGTACAGCACTCCAGATGTTATTGGAAAACCATCATTTGTTCGTATCAAAGGATGGCTTGTGGGGGAAGGGGACATGCCTGATGGAGACACCGAGGGGCTCCCCCCTCAACAGCCAAGCTCCTCCTCCACCCCTTCACCGGCCGTGGCAGCTTCCAGGGTCACTCTGCTTACCCTGGAGGACGCCCAGGGCCTAAAGATGGGGCAGAATCTGCCATTAACAGCCATGTCTCTACCTGAAGACATCCGAAGGGCCAGGAATGGGAAGGCGAGGAGGAATCTGGAGCTGACCTTGGAGGTGACTTCTTCAGATGGATGTGTGTCATGGCAGGACCCGTGGGAACCCTGGCTTCTGGTTAGAGAATATTGTGGGGCTGGACTTCTACCTTGAAGGAAGGCTAACTAGGGCTTGGTAAAGGGACCAATGGATAAACAAGATGCTGGCCGGCCTGTGGGTCAAGCCCAGCTTCTTTTAGCTGACCAATCAGAGGCAAGTCACTTAACCTCCAGGCCTCTGTTATAGCTTATCTGCAAACTAGAGCGAACGAGAGAGATTCCTGGGCTGCTGACTTCACGGGGCCCAGGGAGCGTCCAGCATGATCATACTGTATCAGAAAACGTGCTGTAAACTATAAAGTGTTTTACAAATGTGAATGGTTAGTTTTATTCTCATGAGGCCGTTAAAGTGATTAATTACAACAATATTATCAGATGGAACATGGCTTATTAAGTTACAAATAAAACGCCTAGGGTTAACTTGGGGAGAGGGCCTGTGAAAATAGACATTAGTCCAGATTCTCAAGCACATATGGTTATTAGAATTATTTTTAATTTTATGGCCTAAGAATCCCCTTTTTCGATAAAATTTAATTAACTCAAGGTTCTGTTTAAGCAGCAAATCCAATGGAATGAAATACCAATCTATGTTTAATGCCTCTGCATGTTTTTTTCTCGTTTAATCCTCGAGTGGAAGTCCTCTGGCAGGAGGAAAGTCTGTAACTCAAGAATGAAGGTTATTTTAAAAGTTGTGCTTAAGGAGAAAATTAGCCAATCAATTATATTTATGATGTTAGTGAAAGTGTGCCACGAGTTCAACACATTTGAAATGTAAATTGTGCGACTTAATTATTAACTTCATTTTAATATTTTCTTACCGCTGAAAATAGTCGTGGGCCATTTGCAAAGCATTGAGTTCCAAGGACCAGGAAGCCCAGAAGCTTCCCTTGAATGGATTAAATAGAATTTCGCCTTTTGTGGGTTTGGGAGAGAGCCTAAGGATTGGCGTCATTTCACCAAATAATATAAACTATTGTTCACGTGCTGAAGAAGCCTTCCCGAAAACAAGCAAGTTTTACAATCTATATCTATGGATCGTCCCCACCAGACTGTAAGCTCCCTGCAGGCTGGGACTTGTCATTTCTCATTCTTATGTTCCGAGCACCCAGCACAGTGCCTAACACCTCGCAGTCCAACGTGTACGAAAAAAACACATATTATGTAGCTGGGAGGGAAGTGAATATGTATAGGGCCCTATTGTGTGCCACGCACCATTCATTCAATCTGAAAGCTTAAGGGGAAGAGTTGAAAGTGAGTTAACCAGGATAAGCTGCTTGACTTTCAGCGAAAAGAATCTTTTGTGCCTTTTTCACCAGGCTTGCCCCAACTTCAAAATCCTGCTAGTAATATTGTCAGTAAATCTGCAAAGGAGGTATTATCTGGACATTATCTCCAATGTCCAGATGAGGGAACAGTGGCCATGAGGAATTGCAGAGGTTGGCAGTGGGAGAGCTCAGATACATCCCTGGGAATGGGACTTTTCCTGGGCCCAGAGCTCACACATTTGTCAGTAACAGAGAATTTTCCTTTCTTTGTGTGAATCGTGGAGCTCCTGCCTTGCCTGGTTAGAACAGATTTCAAGGGCAGGAGTCCTACCTGGCAGACAGGCAGACTCTCCCTGTCCTTTCAGTTGGGTGCTGTTTTTAGGTTCCCCCAATTAGAAACTATCACTTAAAATCCAAAGACGAGCAGAAAGTATTTTTTTTGCAGTGGGCAGATTTGCACAAAACACATGATTATGTACTTTAAGTCAGGCCGTTTGATTGCCAACCACAGACTCCCTGCAGACTCTGAAGCTGGAAGTGTATGCAGATTAATTTCTAAGTGTGTCTTAAAGGGCTTCTCCCACTGCTCTGGCTGGCCTTGCTCAGACACTGTCGTATGATGGATGGGAATATAGTTGATACAGTGTCTACAGTGATGGAGCTCCTCGGAATGATTAATAGTGTATATATACTGGGCTGTTTTTGATGCCCTTCCTGGTATTAAATGATATGTTTTCTTCTCCTCCGACTACATTTTTTATCTTAAAGATGGATTCTTTTGGGGACTGTCATTTGACTGCCTGCTCTATATGCAGAAAATTCAAGTCATGGCCCGGGTGACCTTGAGGTGACCTCTATGAGACTCAATTTATTCATTTGTAAAAATGGGGATGAGGATTCATACCTCTCAGGGTCAGTATTATTAGGAGTATTTACTGAGAAGTGGCCATGAAGTGGTGACTTGCTGTACTTAATACATGAAAGGCATTTTGTACATGTGGATACAGTCATGAAAAGAAAGCAAATGGTGAGACTGTGTCTTGCCTTTGTCTCCTGGAGAATAGAAACAGTGTTGGCATTGGATGGTAAATATGTAAAAGTGGCATTATTATTGCCTATGCAAGGTGGCTAAGCCCAGATCTGCTTGACTAAGCCCAGATAAAGAGCCGGACACACTGAAGCAACAATTGATTCCGGCTACATCCGAGATGTTGTCTTTGGGATCAAGAGGTATCGTAATGACCAACTGGGTTTATTGTTTATATAGTCATGATGAAAAAGAAACGTGTGTCCTCAAATCAAATTTTTTTAAAGCAATGCCCACAGCATCCGTTCCTCATGTGATTACACCATTATCTTTTTTTCTTTTCAGGCTGTGACCCAGTTAGAACTTTTTGGGGACATGTCCACCCCTCCTGATATAACCTCTCCCCCCGTAAGTATGCACTTCCCTCAGAGCCCTGCATCTCTTTCTTTTCCTTCTTCAGTCGCATGGTGACAAAAATATGGGCTTTGGGTAAAAGAGGCTACTGGTGGATTTCAACTTGGACTCTTTCAAGCTGTGTGATTTGGGCAAATTTACTAACAATTCTAAACCTCAATTTCCTCTGCTATTTTTTTTTAAAAAGGGATTATGATACATGCTCTGTTTTGAGAAATAAATGAGACCATGCATCAGCAATTACAGGCTATCACTGGGGTTCTTGCTGTTATGCTGGGCAGTGGAGAGAGACAGGAACGGGATGTGATCCCTGCCTGCAAGGAACACATGGTCTAGCTGGGAATATGGGCAAGAAACTCCACACGACAGCAGACCCGATGAGGCATTTGTCATCTCCTACCCAGATCCCACACAGTAAAGGAAGCCAGGTGGTCAGACCAGTAAAGGAAGCATCTTCTCTCCCCGGCCCTTTCTGCCCTCTCCTCTCTCGTTTCCTTCTTTTCTTCCCCTCTCCATCTTCTTTTCATTTCCTCCTCCCTTCCCACCTGCCTGCTGGCTTCGCTGAGCTCATGAAGCTTTGGATCCCCAGCTCTAGTTTCAGCCACAGTATCTCAGTCATTGGTTGCACTGGGGTGGAGATTGCAGGGAGCCCTCACTTGAAAATGAAAAGGAAAAAAAAAAAATAATGAAAACCAAAGCAAAATAGAATCCAAGTGCTTTGAGAACTGGAGGCATTCAGAGGCAACCCTGCAGCCACTGCAGAGAAAAATGCCAAACTGGCCCTTCCAGCTCCTCCCCTGCCCGCTCCCCGGAGGTGGGCGGAGAGCAGGCAGGCACAGCTGCACCAGCTGAAGCTGCTGGGAGGGGGCGGCTCCTCCAGGCGCCGCACAGTTGCACAAACCCAGGGATGGTGCCATGGGTCATTGGCTAGCTGCACCTCACGGAGAAATGGCTGTAACCTCACCACTGAGGACAGATGGCATGAGAGCCTGCTGCCCATAGCTGCCGCCAGGGAATCTAGGCACAGCTGCTCTGCTCCGAATGCCTGGTGCCCAGAGCAGCTGTGAAGGAGGGGACAGCGGCTCCTGTCTCCAGGGAAGCTGGACAGTCTAGAGAGTCTCTCCTCCATCCCAGGGGGAACAGCTGCATGTCTGAACCATGGGGCCATGGAGCTAGAAAGGTCTGGAGAGATCGTCTAACCTTAGCCTCTTCATTTTACAGATGAGCAAACTGAGTTCCAGAGAAGGCATGGGACTCACCCAAGGTCACACCAGAAAAAAGAGAATGACATTGATTGTGTTTTAAAGGGCTTAACACAGCAGCTCATGGCTGTGTTTCTGGCCCTAAACCCAAGTGCTGTCCAAATGGGTATTTAATAATCCTCAGAACAATGCCATGCCTCCTGCAAGCTGCTAGTCTAAAAATGGCCTCGTCTAATTGCCATGGTTTCAGGATTAATTGCTTGCTCCAATCTATTCCAAGGGGAGAAAAATAAGCATATTATGGCATCGAATAGGCATACTCTATAGGCAAAAGGCTTCTATACATGGGTGTGGACCTTTGAAAAAACTAGTACCCATGTTTCTATCTCCGTAGCCTCACCTTACCCAGTAGTTCATGCGGCAGGCCTTTCTGGAATTCCAGCATGGGCCAGGCTTTAAAGTTTGTACCTGCTCAAGCATCATTTTTTTTTTTTTTATCATCTTCTTGAGAACATTTGCTTCTTTTTGCAAATGAAGGTTCAGGCAGGATTCTGGGAGGCACCAGGACCCAAGGGTCTCTATTCTACTTGCTAATCTTTCTTTGTTTATTGAGTCAACATCTGTTTATTGGCCACGTATTAAGTGACAGCCTTGAGCCGGGCACGCGGTAGGTCCTGAGTGAGTGTATGTCACTTTGAATTGACCATTTCTGAAGGGTGAAAGATATTATGGGATAATTTGAGGGCCCAAAAACACCCTCAAAGGGTAGGGGCTCAAACTAAATAGTCACGATACTGGCCAGCATTTGCTGAGCACCTACTATGTGCCTCTGTGTGGTAGGTGCTAAGTGTTTGAAATGCATGATCTCATTTAAGCTTCTCTGCAGCTCTAGAGATGGGTATTGTTTTTCCCATTTTATAGTCTTTATGACCAGCTCATGGTCTGCCTGCCACAGTAAGTGGCCCGGACCGGGGCTTGCTTCTGTAGCACTGCCCCACTTAATTCCTGTGCCTGCTGCTTCCCGTCCTGATTAGCACTGAGCCAGGTCTCCCAGGGGCCTCACGCACCCCTGTCCTTCTCTGTCTGACAGACTCCTGCAACTCCAGGTGATGCCTTTATCCCGTCTTCATCTCAGACACTTCCGGCGAGTGCAGACATGTTTGGTTCTGTACCTTTCGGCACTGCTGCTGTACCCTCAGGTAAGTCCTCTTCCACCTTCCTTCTGCCTCCACCCACCAAGAAAGAGAAAGCGTTGACTGAACCACTGCCAGATTATGCCAGACACCTGTGGGACCACCATTCTCTCCTTGTGACTCTTCAGGTGACATTGAGAAACTGCCGTGGGCAGGCGGGTGGTATGTTCACAAAACTCTGGGATGCTGCAGGCTGGAAATCACTCATGTCTTGCACCTGAAAGGTCAAGATTCCAAGTGTATAGCTTTGGGGAGCTTGGTGCACACACAACCATGCAAATCAGTGCAAATCCTGATTTGTACTGTCCAGCTCAGCCAGATGGAGGGAAGGTGGGGGAGGTGTGAGTCCGTGCTCTGCAGACCTCTAGAGAGCTGATGGATAGAAGAGATCTGCCTTATGGGTGGAGGCTTAAAGAAGGGGAGGTTCCCCATGCAAAGGGAAACACCTGGGAGACAGAACAAACTGCTAACAGTGAATTGTAATGGGGCTCTTAGTGGTTTAAAGAGCGTTTGTTCTATATTCCAAATATTCTTTAAAACGTATATATATAATATACACTTTTACAACAGGGTAAAAATATATATAGTAATAGTGTTGCAGGTGCATATTGGTGGGGTCTGAGGCATCTTGTTTCCATGGCATCAGGCACTCCGTGTAGCTGGCCCACTCTACCTGAACATGGCCAAAGGTGGTATTAGTACTGCTTTTTGCATACATAGCAAAAAGTAAAGTCTTTAAGGCAAAAACATCCTTAAAGACTTTTTTTCTTTAACTACATATTTGAAATCTGTGGCTTTATCTTTCTTTTTCTACTTTATTTATATAAATGGCAGAGTTTGAATATTTCAGAATATAAATTTCTTGCATTCTTCTATAAATAATTACTTTTAATTACACAGCATTAGAAACAAATTCTTGCCACCAAATATAAACCTTGCTGTTATTCAAAGTGAAATTAAAAATTCATACTCTGTTCCAAAGTCGTATGAGCTGAGGGATCATTATGAACTTCTAGAAGCAACAGAGGTTGATAGCAACGGGGTCTGACTTACAGTTGAGAATCTATAGGTAGCCTAGAAATGTCTTTAATTGCTAAGCTTTCCAATCAAATCTGTTCTACCCACCCCTAAAATGGAACAGTGGCAATGACTAGTTTTCTCTACCTAAAGTGGATATTAAAATGTCCTTGGGAATAGTGTTATTGAATCTGTCGTTTTAAATTAGAATAACAGTTTTCCAGAAACGTACCACCTTCCTGGGCCATCAGCCTTGTATCCAGAATAACCATGCTTTGTCCCCACTCTCTGATGGCACCCAACTTACTCATTTTTAGGCATGTTCGTTCCACAGATATCCACTCAGTACTCACTATGGGCCAGGTCCTGTTCTAGGTGTCTGGGGTGTGTCAGTGAATACCAAAGACACAGACCCCTGGCTACAGAGAGCTTACGTTCTACTGGGGAGATGGACAACAACATAAAAATAAGTAGCTTAACATAATCCTAGAAAATGATCAGTGGTATGAACAGAAGGAAGTGTGGAGCAGGGCAGGTGTGAATGGAGGTTGTGGTCAGGAGGAGTGTGATGTGAGCCAGGAGGGCATCTGGATCAAGAGTACTCCAGGTGGAGAAATGGCCCGGCCCCTCCCCCACCCCCTTCTCTGTGAGTCAGAGGGGCTGCATGCAATTCCGGCCCTAACATTTGTTTTTTTTTTTTTTTTTTTTTTTGCGGTACGCGGGCCTCTCACTGCTGTGGCCTCTCCCATTGCGGAGCACAGGCTCCGGACGCGCAGGCTCAGCGGCCATGGCTCACGGGCCCAGCCATTCCGCGGCACGTGGGATCTTCCCGGACCGGGGTACGAACTCGTGTCCCCTGCATCGGCAGGCGGACTCTCAACCACTGCGCCACCAGGGAAGCCCCCCGGCCCTAACATTTGACTAAAATGCCTGAGAACCTGTCTGCACTCCTCCCGGCCCTCCCCCCAGCCAGAGCTTCAGAGCTTTGAAGGCCTGGATTTTGCGGTCTTGTAGTTGACCAGCTGTGTTGCAAACTGGATAAACCACTTCTGCACATTCAGATTCTGCTTCTTCAGCTGCTAAAAAAAAAGATAGATTACCTCCAAGATTTTTTTTTTTTTTTACCTCCAAGATTTTAATTTTTAGAAAGTAAGTCTCAAATTAATTTCAGTTAGCGTATTTTTGCCACTCTTACTCTACTTCGGCTATGCTGAGAAACAAAACTGGGCTTCAGCTGGTGTTAAACTGTCTGCCGTCTTCCTCCCTTAGCCGGCCTTAAAAATCACTGCAGCTGTTGAATCTCCGGCTCCTGTCCCTAATTGCCCAGCCAGTGACCGGGAGATGGGAAATGACCTGGGGTGTGCAGCACAATTAATAGGCTGGGTTTGAACCCTGGCTCAATCGTTTATTTATAAGCTTTAGGCTCCTGGGCAAATTACTTAACCTGTCAGAGTCAGAGTTTCTTCATTTTTATAACTGAATTTAAAATAATACTTACCTTGCAACAATATCATGAGAATTAAATGAGAAAATAAAGTCAAGTGCCTCTGAAAAATGCTGGCACGTTGTAAATGCTCGATGTGGAAAATGCTGTTATTATTATTACTCTGACGTCTAAAGTAGAAGAAAATATGTCTTCTTCTTACCTATATTTTTTTCCTTTGCCTTCTTGGGATGTTCTCTTAAAAAATGCATGAAATAAAGTTTAGGTCTTTGACTTCCTGACTGCACACGGCAGAGCTGGCCTGAAGGGCTTGGAGAATGTGCTCTGTATGAGTACAGACCCTGCCACTAACCAGCTGTGTGACACTCAGCTGTATCGCTTTGGAGCCTCAGGGAACTTATCTGTAAAATGGGGATGATAATTCCACCTCATAGAGCTGTTCCCGAGTTAATACATGTAGTATAAAACATTTAAAACAGTGCCTGGCAGTGTTTACATAAGTAAGCACTCCGAAAACGTTCTCCGCCCTACTCACTGGGGACCCTGGCTCTGCTACCTACCCTTGCCGTGTAGCCACATCAAACCTTCCCCTCCTGAAGCTGTAGGTTCCCTGTATGCAGATTAAAGAGATACTGATAACAGCTACCCCAGAGGCTTGTTTGCAAGGATCGACTTCACAAAAAATGTGAGCTCCACTAGAGCAAGGATTTTTTTTTTTTTACTGTCTTGTTCTTCACGCATCTCCAAAGACAAACAGTGCTTGGCACCCAGGAGGGCCATTTTTGAACAAATGAATCAAATGACATAATGTAGATAAGAGGTACCATATAAGTTCTGTATATATGTTGGAGGAGTCCTTTAGTTTTCACTATTTTCTTCCATTTTAGTCTGCTTTTTTTTTTTTTAATAATGAGGATATCCCCAGGTGCCAGCATCTGGTTATAAATTGCGATTTTCAACACTTTTAAAAATCTAACTGCAAGACAGTAATGCAGGTGTTTCCTTTCACTGCACAGCGAGGAGATTTATGATTCATCTGGACTTCATGGCGTAAACAGATGCTCCTTGGCACCTCCACTGTTGAATGTTAACCAGTAAACAGTCACTAAGCTGTTAAGTGGCTGCAGTGGCAGCCACGCAGTGGTTTCCCATGTTCAGTGCTACTGCAGCCCTGCCACTGAGATGGCCCTTCAGGGAGGCACAGTGCCATGTGGCCCGAGAGCCTTGGCTCACAGGTCTGGGGAAAGCCCCCACTGCAGGGATCCCTCCCACCCAGGAAGAGCAAGTGAGACCTGCAAGTTCCCAAACATGATACCCAATTACCCTTGTTGCCTTTTTTTTTCTTTTGAATATTGTACTTTGTTCTGAAGCAGATGGCATGAAGCCAGGGAGACATGCTAATAGCTCTCTCCAGAAAAGTGTGCACAGCCCATCTGTTGGCTCCTTGTGGAAAAAAGGAAAAAAAAAAAAGGGGCAGAAAAAGCCTGCCACCAGCAGTAGACTGACTCATCAGAGATCATAGCACTTACGGATGCTGGAGTTTAATTGGAGACTTAGAAAAATGCAGTGAAGGCATTTATTCCACTGTGACTCATTCACCTCTACCTAGAGCCTTTCTCCAGCCTCCAGCATTTATGGAGCAGTGGATGTGTGCCCAAAACTGTGCTAGACGCAGAGGAGGGAGGGAGAAAGAAAGGAAAGGTTCCTCGTAGCGGGAGCTTTCCAGTCTCATGAGGGAAGACAGAATCACCGGGCACTTCCGACGCAGTGTGACAAGTGCCGCAGTGGAGATGAACATGGGGGACTGTGCACTCCCAGAGGAGAACCAGCTGAGTCTAGAGGGCAGAGGCGATGCCGAACCACGTCTCAAAGAGCAAAGGAGGGGCAGCCATGTGAAAAAGAATTAGGGATGGCTTTCCAGGCAGATGGACCAACAGAGACGAGAGAACAGGTTGGGTTGTTTGCAACTGCTGCAGGGAAGGGTGCCAGTGGGAGAGCAAATGGAACATGGGGGTGAGGAAGTGGAAAGGAACTGACCCCAAAAGCTCCAAAGTCAAGCTAAGGCCTCCGGGCCTCATACTCAAGGTAATGAAGCACTGTACAGCTGACCTTTGGACAACACGGGCCTGAACTGCACCGGTCCACTTACACGTGGATGCTTTCCAAGAAATACTGCAGTAGTACTGTATGTGGTCTGCGGTTGGTTGATTCCGTGGATGCAGAACCAGGTATACGGAGGGCAACTATGAGTTATATGCAGAATTTCCACTGTGTGCAGGTGAGCGCCCCTAACCCACGCGTCGTTCAAGGGTCAACTGTATTTGCATTTTAGAACAGTCGTCTGGTGGCAGTAAGGAGGATGGGATGGGAGCCAAGCAAAAAAATAGTCTGGCTGGAGGCTGAAGCCTTCCATCCATTTACCACAATGGGCACCAGGGTTGGTGTGATGGCAAGACCCATGGGCCGTTCTTCACCCTGTCAGACCCAGTGCCCCTTTTTTATAACAAGGATTTGTGATGTCTCCTTTAATATTTTGAAATGAAACTCATAGAGAATATAACCTACCTACTTGGTTTTTCAGAAATCAATATAATGTCCTAACTGTAATATAAAGAAGAAATAAAGGAAACTAATTTATAATAACAAGATAATATATAGCAGTAAGGAAATACCCAGGTAAAACTACACTAGAAAACATACTAAGTGGTCAGGTGTGTGTACCTATGACTAGAATCACCACAGGTTCAGACCACCCAGTACAGGAGTGTCATGCTTCCTCCAGCGCCATGATCAGGGACCGTGATTTTCCAAGTTGGTGAACAACTCCTGACAATGTTCCAGACAAAACGAAGTATAGTCTCCCCTCAAATATACACAGTTCTTATATTCCTGGAAAATGTAGTGCATTAAAACTGTGCAAAGAAACTTTGATTTTCCATGTGATTCAAAGTCCAATCTAGTCCCTGGTGGCACTTTTGGTGCCGTAGCCTGGGTTCCCGGTTGGGGAACTAAAATCCTGGAAGCCACAGGGTTGCGCCAGCCCCCCAAAAAATAAATAAATAATAAAATAAAATAGTCATTAAAAAAATCTAGTCTATACTCAAATAATCGCAAACAGAATGCTGACATTTCTTTGTCACGCACGTTATCTCCCACATTATAGAAGGTCTAGTGTCAGTGCTCTTGGCCCCTTAAATGCCAGTACTGTCTGGCCGCGAAATTATCATGACAACCAAAACACACCCCAGAAATTTCCTAATCATGCCTTAGGAGGCAGTAGCACTCCCACTGAGAACCATTGAACCCTGTCAAAGTCAGTCAGAAAATAAGAAAAACAGTGTTGCCAAATTCTTAGTCTGTTGGTAGGTTCAAGTCACTGCATTATTATGATAGACAATGTAAGCAAGTTACAAGTTTAAACGTCAGCACCAATGCCTCTTCACCCCTCTCATTTCCGGGCACGAGGACCAAGGTGATCTGATAAGGATATTGTCTGTTTTGTTGCCACTCCTGCCTCATTCCATAAAAGTATTTAACACTATTAGATTGATCAGTAGGAAGCCCGTGTGTCTGTCTCTACCCCTCTACTGGAGCCTCCTCTGACCTTGGAAGGAAATGGACTGGCTTTGAAGTTGGCTCCATCCCTTATGAATCCATTGAAGGGCAGATCTGAGGCTAGAGCATGAGTGAGGCAGCCCACACGTGATTTCTCTGGGCTCACCGGAGTCACTGACACAACCCAGGACATGCCCAGTGCCCCTGCACTCGCCAGTCTTCCATTTGGAAGTTGCTAGGATACCGTGCAACCACCCTCTTCTTTTCCTGGTCTCACTGCTCTGTACCTGCAAATTCCTTCCAATAGCCATAAAAATGCATATTTTGAGAGGCCGTCTACTCTGCCTGGACTGGTCATCTGTCTCCTGGGCATGATTGCACCCTGAAAAGGGTGGGGACCCCTGGAAGGACATGGGAGTCTCCTCCAGGCCCACAGTGCGCTAAAACATTACATGGCTAGACCAGCTTTACCGACTGTGCTAAGATCAGAAGTCAGTCTTGGCCATCTGGGTGAGGCAGTGGGAAGAATGCTGGCTCTGGGGACAGATGACCTCAGTTCAGGTCCTGATCCCAGCTTGTCTCAGCTGTGTGAGCCTGAATGAGGTGCTTTTCTTCTCTGAGCACCAATCTCCTTATCCCTCAAATGGAGATGATGATACCGACCCTGCAGGGATTTTGTAAAGATGTGAAGCACCTAATACTGTACCTAGCATGTTGTAAGCATTTAATAGGTGGAAATTATTATTGTTTCTATTATTATGGTACAGAGTATCACTTGTGCTCCTTTTAAAATGACTAGATCTCACCTGAAAGGAATAATATAGCAAAAAATTACGGTGACATATGTGAGTACACCCCCTGGAGTTTTGCAGTGCCCAACCTATGCCACTGTATGAGGTGGTCCTGAGTAGATGCTAACTTACATTTTTTTTTAATCTTTAGATTAACCCAATGAGGCGCAGAAGGTATTTTCTACCCATTTTACAGATAAGGAGAGGCTTAGAGAGCTTCTGCAGCTCTCCCCAAATTCCATAGATGAGAAGTGGCAGTCTGAATTTTAACCTTGGCCTCTAAAACTCCAACATTTTGATTCTTAATCATTTTGCACACCGCTTCGATGCTGAGAAGGAAGATGTTATAACCTGGCTTTACAACAAAGAGCTTGACTCTTAGAGAGCTGAAGCATTTGGGAATGCCCTGAGTCTAGCAAGAAGGGGAGGCAAGATTCAAACCCAGATGTGCCTGGTTTCCAGCGCTCTGCCTTTTCCACTGAGACACACTGGCTTCTGAGGTTGTGTGATGTCAGAAACCTCTAAGAATTATAAGACTATAAGAACTTTAAGAACTATAGTAATATTATCATTACTCCCCAGATCTCTGCCTGGTGTCCCCCTCACTGTATTCTAGTCTCTGCTTACAAGTCATCTCCTCAGAGCAGTTTTCCCTGACCAGGGCTCTAGAAGACAGACTCCAGGAGAGCAGGGACTTCTGTCTTACTCACCTTTGCATCCTAGCACACAGCCTGACACTCAACAGTTGCTTGGTCCCTTTCTGCCCATCACTTGACTCCCTGAATAATTCTTACCCAAGGCGCCTGACTTTTTTTTTTAACCTTGCAGGTTATGTTGCAATGGGCGCCGTCCTCCCATCCTTCTGGGGCCAGCAGCCCCTTGTCCAACAGCAGATCGCCATGGGTGCTCAGCCAGCAGTCGCTCAGGTGATGCCAGGGGCTCAGCCCATCGCATGGGGCCAGCCGGGTCTCTTCCCTGCCACTCAGCAGCCCTGGCCCACCGTGGCCGGGCAGTTTCCGCCAGCCGCCTTCATGCCCACACAAACTGTTATGCCTTTGCCAGCTGCCATGTTCCAAGGTCCCCTCACCCCCCTTGCAACCGTCCCAGCCACGGGTGACTCCGCCAGGTCAAGTCCACAGACCGACAAGCCCAGGCAGAAAATGGGGAAAGAAATGTTTAAGGATTTCCAGATGGCCCAGCCTCCACCCGTGCCCTCCCGCAAACCTGACCAGCCCTCCCTCACCTGCACCTCAGAGGCCTTCTCCAGTTACTTCAACAAAGTCGGGGTGGCACAGGATACAGACGACTGTGATGACTTTGACATCTCCCAGTTGAATTTGACTCCTGTGACTTCTACTACACCATCGACCAACTCACGTGAGTGCCCTTCTCTGAAGGCATAAACCCCCAGGGATCAGTTGATGCCTTGCTTCTGGCGTCAGAGAAATCACCTCGGTTGCATTCAACAGGCCTCTTTGTGTATATGACTGCTGCTACGAATAGCCTCCCGTGATTAGGTGCCAATCCTACGCACCTTCTCCACGTGCTTTATGTTTATTATTTCTATACTCCTAACAATGCGAGTGGCAAGTTTCGTTAGACCTGTTTGACAGATAACGAAAGTGAGATTCAAAGACAAAGAAAATAGACAAAAGGGTGGAATCGGATACAGGCCTGTTATTTGTCTAGCATGTTACTCTGGCCCTTAAGTTTCTGTTCCCTTGCACATCCATGTATTCATTTATGTATATCCCAGCTCTGACACATAGATTTGGGTATGCCTTATTGAACTAAAAATGAATGGTGTATGTGCATTTAAAAAATGTTAGGGACAAGTATAAAAAATCAGAAAAGTAAGATCAGGAGAAAACACAGGCCAGAGGTAGAGCAGCCATAAGGCCTCCTACAGCTGGTAGAGTGGCAGCGAGAATTTGCTCAAAGCTTCAGGTAGTCAGAACGCTCTGCGCTGGGAATCCAGAGAGTGGCGTGATTACTTACTAGTTTTGTGTCGATGGGCAAGTCATTTTACTTCTCTGGGCCTCAATGTCCTCATCTGTCTTAGGCTAAGGGTCATAAAAAGGATTCAGTGGTACATGTTCTAAAACATTACGTGCCTCACAGAGTTGGAAGTATTTTTATCATCATTGTTATGGCATACTGAGCGGGTTTGCGCAGTCTTGGACTGAGGTTCTCATCCTGCCTTCTCCACCCCAAACTGTGTCTTCGGGCAAGTGTGTGACTTCCTTTAACCTCAGCTGTGTCTTGGGTGAAATAAGTGAGCTAGCTTCAATAGCTCTGTGCCTTGTCCTAGTTCTGGCATATTCGGTGATTCTATCCCAGCTCACTTTTCTATGGCCAGCATCTGGAAAACCAGCACTGTGCAGCCAATCAGAATCCAGATGTACTTGGGCACGCCGATGCCTGGTTGACACCACCCGGGGAAGGTGTCTGGTGATCCAGCCTGTGCCTTGACAGTTGATAAGGGGAAGGAAAAGGCTCATGGAACAGTGAGGTTGGCGTTTTCATTACTGTCACAGATGGTACGGATTACTGCTTAGCCAGTCCCGTGAATTGTCAAAAAAAATCTAATGTTAACACAATTAGATAGTGTCACTTCAGCAAGGTTTGGGATGCTGTTCTGAAAATGAACCTCTTCTATGGGTATAAATAACCTACTTCCTCTCAGGCCATATGATCTACACGGTGGGGGCATCTCTATTCACTCCAGCTCACGGGGTTTCAATGAAGAATCATGAATAAAAAACGAAATGCTAAAGAAATGACAGCCATGCAGAAAAAGCAAGCATCTTTTGAAGACAAGTGTCTCTCTTTCAAGGGGCTTGTGTGCCAGCTATATATATAAAAGAGGGAAGTTTAAGTTCTTTGAGGACAGGGAATATGTCTTAATCATCCTCGTGCTGCTACACGTCTCGTGATGGTTGTGTGGTGTCTGGCACATGGGATGTGTTTTGGAACGACTGTAGAGGATGAAGGTACAAAACAAAGGCTACTCAGCTACTGTCGTGTGTCAGAGCGGGAGATTTTGGTCCAGATAATTTTTTGCTGTGGGCGGCCGTCCTGTGGACTGTAGGATGTTTAGCAGCGTCCCTGGCCTCTAGCCAGGGCCACTAGACGCCCGGTAGCACACATCCTCTTCCCCTACCATGATGACCAAGAATGATTCTAGATAGTGCCAGATGTCCCTTGGGAGTAAAATTGTCCTAGATTAAGAACCACAGTTTTAGGGTATAGAGGTATTCTACAAAACCTTCTAAAGGTTCAGATACTTGCATAAATAAACTTCGAGTTTTGCATCCCACTGATTCCATCCAATAAGTATGAGCAGTATATCTCTCAGAATCGGCAGCTCTGTCAGGGTTCTCAGCCTTTAGTAAGCAAGAAACCATGTCAAACACAGTTCAGAATCCAATTACACTCATAATTATTAAGCATCTACCGCATATCAAGGTGTTTTCATAAAGCTTATCTCATTTAAACTCTCTCTAACTGGTTTGTTCTATAGGCATCTCATGAAACAAAACAGACTTCCTTTTAAATTAAAAAAAAAAGAAACAATGTTTTATTTTAAAGAAAATGAGTGCAACCTATCTTTTTTTTTTTTTTTTTTTTTTTGCGGTACGCGGGCCTCTCACTGTTGTGGCCTCTCCCGTTGCGGAGCACAAGCTCCGGACGCGCAGGCTCAGCGGCCATGGCTCATGGGCCCAGCCGCTCCGTGGCATGTGGGATCCTCCCGGACCGGGGCACGAACCCATGTCCCCCACATCGGCAGGCAGACTCTCAACCACTGCGCCGCCAGGGAAGCCCGCAACCTATCTTTATATCTTCTTATCCATCAGCATCACCTTTCGAATGTTTTGAGCGGAGAGGAACCAAAAGTACACCTCAAATAGAAATAGAAAAGCACAGTGGACTGAACACTGTCAGATTTGTGTTAAATCCCAGCGCTCCTGCTTCATGGTTGTGTTAACTCTAAGAAAGGCACTTCACCTCTCTGAGCCGCAGTTTCTTCATCAGAAAAAGACAATAGGTACAGTAGCACCTTGCAGGGTTTATATTAGAGAGCATAATGAATGCAAAGTGCCTAGCACCGTGTCTAGCTTGCTGGCCCACAATAAATAGCATCATCATTCTAAAGAGAGGTTCATCGAGGCAAAAGCAACCCACCAAGTTTTATAATCACTCACTGTCTGATAAGCAGCCAGATTTTGTAAATTCTGGGATGTAATGGCAGGGAGGCCTTGTCAATGGCTTTTGAAATTCAGCTACTGAATCAAGCCACGCCTCCCCCCCTCCCTTGGGGCTGAGCCAGTGCTGGGTATTTTCAATGCCAAGTTAGACATTATTGAAAAGAAAAACAAAGAAATTATTGAAAGGAAAGTAGTTTCTAATGGCGTATTTATTATAAACCTCTGGGATAAAGGAGACAAAGGAAATGTGGGAAGGTTAGGACAGAAAATGGAGATCCTTATGGAACAAGGAGAAAAGTGGCAGCTGTGAAGTTGCCGTCGGCTACATTCATTTTCCCAGATCACTGAGACACTCTATTCAGCACGTGTTTATCAAATACCTACTGTGTGCCAGGATACAAAGCCTGCTTCTACCACTTGCCAAGTCTGTGGCCTTGAGCAATTTAGCAATCTTTACCTTCCTTATCTGTAAAATTGGAAGAACCCCACCTCGAAGAGGCTTTATGCGGGTCAGTGATATCGCCTGTAAAATTTCTGATGGCTTCCGACACATAGAAGGCACTCAATAAATGCACATCACTCTCCTCTTCTCTATTTATTCTTATTGAAATAATTACATGAAGTTAAGAAAGAAGACTGTAGTCCAGCAGGTCTCAATTTGAGTCTGCAGAAACACAGAATTTCTGATTCAGTCGGTGTATCTAGGGTGGGGTCCAAGGATTTGTATTACTATCAAGTTCCCACCAGCTCCTTCCTGACCATCAAATTTGTGAGAGGACAAGATTCATAGGTACAGAGGAGATATTAAACCGTTCAACCGATTTGACTTGTGATAGGAAGGGAGGAGTCCTGGGATTTGACTTGAATATAATCATATCCCTGAGGTTTCTGTGGGCTATAAACGGTTGCTGCCGGACACTTAGGATGTTTTCTTTTTTTGCATGGTCTCTATGTAGCTCCAACCCCAGCCCCTAGACAGAGCTCTCCATCCAAATCATCTGCATCCCACGCCAGTGATCCGACCACCGATGACATCTTTGAAGAGGGCTTTGAAAGTCCCAGCAAAAGTGAAGAGCAAGAAGCTGTAAGTGACTGGTTTGTTCTTTCGGTTTTGTTTTGTTTTTTTTCTTCAATTTAAAACCTCTGTATCTGAAATGGACAATGCATGAGGAAACCTATGTAGAAAAGAATGCTGGCTCAGACTCTTAAGTTCTAAAGGGGTGACTAAAGACGTTTTCTTTTATGTTCAAATGAGCAGCTGAAAACCGTTATCCTTTCATTAAGTTGTTACTACAAGTTCTCACATTTGCGGAAGTGGCATCCTCTAAAGGAAGTGCTGCCTCCTTTAAAATAACAGAGTGTATGTGTGCATGAAAATATGCCCAGCTGTCTTATATTTTCAATTACTGAAAAGAAAAAAAAAAAGTGTTATCTTCTTGTGTTCTAGCCTGATGGGTCACAGGCCTCATCCAACAGTGATCCCTTTGGTGAGCCCAGTGGTGATAATATAAGTCCACAGGCCGGTAGCTAGATAGCACAGGTCTGGGTAGGTATCTGTCCTTTTGATCTCCCTTAAGCCATCCGCTTTCCCTTTTGCTTGTTTGTTACCTCAAGTCACATCCCTGATGTTTACATCATCTCGCCTTGCCTGGTGTCTGTTTTCCACCTTGTTTATCCTCATGGATGCATGACCTTTGACATATATTGGGAGGTAGGGGTAGAGGTGAGGAGTGGGGAATGGTCGTATTTTATTAGTGATATGTTCTGGGGGGGGCGGTGTTGCTAGCAGGAGGCATGGTCAATGCTACTGAACGTGGACTCAGTGTCTAAAATCATCAACATTCTGAGATGGACACATTCTGCCCACCCTGATTCTTTCTCAGTGAAGTACGGTCCGGATGCTTCAATCTTTTAAGCAGTGTGTCAACTGCATTTGCCTACACTCGGCAGATCTAAAATAAGGTCACCAACCAAACACACTGAGAAGCCAGCCTAAGGAACAAAAACAAGCAGTGCTTGAAATAAGGTTGATAGAGATGTGAGATCATCGTAGTCCATTTTGTCTGGCCAAAAGGGGCCCCCGCACCCTTTCTGATGTGAAAGTGGAATTCAAAGCTCAGAGACGTGTCACGTTCGCCTCTGAGGCTCTGCTGTTTGCACCTGTGTTACAGCCTGTGGTTTGCCACCAAACCACTTCAGACTCCATCAGCAGCAGCTTCAAGAGAGGGGTACTTACATTTACTAGAAGTGGGTTTTGGCACTTGAATTTTAATACATCTGATTTTATGGACAGAAAGAGGGGCTGATGAAGCGAACTTTCCCAGGAGACAGAAGTACCCCTTGTTACCCAGGCATGATTTCTAAGGTCACTCCTTGACAAATGTGTTCAATTTTCATATACGTCTCTAGTTTTCCACAAACGTGTAGGACTGCAAGGCCCTACCGACAGAGCTCTGTTTTCAGACCTGAACATTATGGTCAGAACCATTAAAATGGTAAATAGTTTTCACTGTTCATAAGTGGATTCTCAGGCTACCTTGGAATCAGTTGCAGTTCGTGTGTAAGTTATTTTGATGGTTCTTGAAAGCTCATACAGTGTTTTGAAAGTGCATTTTGCTAATAGATTTTATGATTAAAGAATCTCACATACCATACTTCTTGCCATGTTTCACCTCAGTACGATAGCACATGAGAACACATCATGCCACGCACATGCCCATCTAAAAATCCAGTCTTGCATAGCTGTTTGGGGAACTTGTGATACAGGCAAAGTCAATGTTCCAGGAAAGACAAAAGTTGGAGATGATGGGTGGACCCCTTGGGAAGATTCCCCCAGAGGCTTTTCTACCCCTTACATATGTTTTATTTCACATGCTCACCCTTGCCTTGAAAAATCTGATGAATGAACTGGAGGTGACAAGAGCCATTCATCAGCGTAACAGCCAACATCATCCTAAAATTGAGTTCTTCTAGAGAATAAAGATGACGTGCAGCATCTGCAGGTCGATGTTTCACACCCTCATCTTTACGAGCCTGTTCTGCTTGAGACAGTCGTACAGGCTCTTTTGTGAGGCTTCAGCCTGTTCCGTGTTTGATGTTCTGTCTAGAACTCCAGGCCAGGGTTGAGTTGTGAACGGACGTGGCATGGTCTAGTGGGAAGAGCTCAGAATTTGGAACTTGAGCTCAAATTCTAGCTCAGCTACTTAAGAGCAGGAAATCTTGGGCAAGAACCATACTTGCTGTTGAGCCTTGGTTTGCTTATCTGCTGAAAGGGCCTCATGTATACATTACGTTAACTAAGACAGCATATGGAGACAGGTACTCGGTCCTCGGCTTAAAAAAATCTGGTTCTGGAGCAAGAGTGAGTTCAGAATCTGGCGCTAGCACTTATAAGCTATGTGACCCTCGTGAGACGTCATAATAATTCTCGATCTTATTTTGCAAAATGAGGGTAAAAATAGTGTTCTCCTCATAAGCTTATTGTTTGGACAATAATCATAGGAGGTGATGTGTGTGGAGCTCTTAGCACAGCATCTGACACAGGGAAAGCACCCGAGAGCTGTTAGTTGCCATCGCCACCACCAACACCATCACCGCCACCCCCATCATCATCCTATGTGCTCAATAAATGTGGTTCGCCACTCCCTTGGATTTTATACGTTTAGCCCTTATGTCCTCGTGTTGAATAAATTCTACCATAAGGACCCAGGCCACTGGCTGGGAGGTTTTGCTCTTTACTTTCTATTTGCAGGTAATTAATTTTCAATATCCCTCAAAATAGCTTTGGGAAAAAGAAAAACCCTACTTCTTAGTTTTCTGGCTCGCCCTGTCCCATAATCAGAAGGACCCCTGTTCGGGCCTCACAGGCTGCCTCTCACTTCTCAAAAAATGAGCAGCCTTATCTTAGATTCACATGTAACTCATAATAAGTAGCTCCCAGCTCCACAGGAGGGCTGGGCTGTAATCTTCCGTGAAACAGTTTTCTCCCTTTGAAGGCTTAGTCTGGCAATTACACAATTGCCTATCAAGAATTGCGTTCCAAGAGGCTGATGCCAGCCTTGCCGACACATCCCTTAAGACACCCATAAGGAAAGTCCAAATGAGCCTTTTGGGCCCCTCCTTCAATAGCAGTATAAGCCACGTTTGATCTGTCTCCATCCCATTCACCCGTCCACCCAACTGGAAATTTACTGACTGCAATTTCTTAGGGCCTTTCCAGGCATTTGGAAAAAGGATACCATGCTGGGGGAGTTCCGTCCATGGCTCTGTTTTCCCCGCTGCCTCCGTACAGTTGGAAAGCAAGAGTCTCAGCCTTCTTATCACCCTTGCAACCATTATCTCCAGCTGCTTTTTATTAGAAATGCCCGCACAATTCTGAATAGGGAGGGGTGACATCTGTTGATAAGTTAAAACCATATTGCACCCTAGTAAGAGGAAACGGATGGCCTCAATCCTCTCAGGAGGAAGCTTCGGGGCCAATCTCAAAACAGCATTTCTGTTTTAGCAATAAAGGGGAATATCTTCAATTATTTCATGTTTTTCCCCTACCCTCCCATCTGGGAGAATCACGTGTCTTTGAAAGACTGGGTCAACAGGGGCAAAAAAAAAAGAACCCAAATAATATTATAATGGCTGGCGTGGGAATGGAAGGTAATTTATACTCCACTGATATGTTGCTGGAGCAATTTTAAGGGCGAAATGTTAGCTTTTGAGGAGATGAAAGAAAAAGGAAAACATTTATTTGGTTAAATGGCTAAGTAAATAAACTGCCTATCAGACTTTCCCAGCTGTCAAGTCAAAGTAGCGTCTGTAACAATGGGGAATTGTTTGGTCTGTCTCCCTTAGTAACAGCAGATATTGCCGTAAAAAGTCACTGTCATTTGTTAAGACCAATCTTCATAGTGGGAACCCAAGACATGTAAAATGTTACCTGATGGATTTACAGTGTTCAAGGGAAAAGAAAGCAGAACTTCAGATGCTTTTGGTAAGAGATTTAAAAAAAAAAAAAAAAAAAAGGAAAGAAAGAAAAGAAATGCCCAGAGTCAGGGGACTTGGGTCTGAATTATGGCTCCAAAGCAGGTGACCTTAGGCAGGACTTTAGCTATAGCCCCTGGAACCCCCAATCACCACATATGGATGAAGACGAATCATAGCAAGAGCGCCCTCCTCAGGCTCTCCCAGAATCAGAAGATACCATGAGTATGAAAGTGCTCTATAAGCTTTGAAAGTAGAATACACGTATTTGGCATTATTATCACTATGCTGTTTTTAAACAGAATCACATAACAAAGAGCCTCAAAGCAGAGAACCACCAAAATGGAAGAATAATCTCTCCTTTTCATGGGCATAGCACTCCGAGGCAGGTCCGAGCCAAGCTAGTCCAGGCGGGAGATGGGAAGGCCTGGTTGAGAGCAGTGTCGGCCAGGTTGGAGAGATGGGCGTGATGCCCAGGGATATGAAAAGATGGAATCAGGAGGAGGTTAAGGCTGCAGGGAAGTGGGAGGTGAGGAAGAAGAGGGCGTGTGCTAGGATGACCCCCAGGTTCCTGCCTGAGTTGGGGGATCTAGGTGGCGCCAGGCATGTGCTAAGGAATGCAGAGCTGCAGGCTTGAGCAGAAAAAAGGCCAGTTTACTTTGGGACCAGTTGCACCCGAGGTGCCCTTGAACTTCCAAGCAGAGATGCCGGTGGACTGCTGCATAGGAGACTCTGGAGAACAAAAGACTAGAAATGGAGATTTCAACATGGTGTTCAGCCCCTAGAGTAGTGAGCACACCTAGACTCCACTGATCATTTAGACCCGAGGCCAGCACACTCTCTGGGACTCTTTACGTTTTTGTGGGCCATCTGGCCTTTGTCACAACTAATCTGCTCTACTGTTGCAGCAGGAAAGCAGCAAAAGCGCATAAAGGACTGGGTGTGATGAGTGCCAATAATACTTTATTTACAAAAAAACTGGCAGCCACTAAAATGGGCCAATGGGCTGTCGTATGATGACCTCTGAGTTAGATCACGCTTACTGTTTCTAGAATCACCCTGCAGAAGCTAACGCAAGGAGGCTTACGTTTACTACGACTAATAAAATAAATGTAAAAATTACTAGGATGTTAACAGCACTTTTATAGACATCACCTAATTCAATCCTCAGGGGAATGCTCTTAAGTATTTTTATCATTCCTATTTCACAGATATGACAGGTGAGGTAGAGAGGTTTATGACATGTTGAAATCACACGATTCACATGTAATAGGGCTAGGATTTGAATCTAGACCCAGATTAAATAACGTAAGAGTGCTCAACCAAGACCGGACACCTAGGTTTCAGCAGCCTCACTGACGTCATTGCTTGTGACCTGAGGCAGACGGCTTCATATCTGACCTCTGGTCTTCTCTTTGGTAAAGCAATTCCCACAGGCCCTTCTAGCGCTTACATTCTAGGACCCTCTAACTTGCCCACGGTCACCCAGCTGGAGCATGCAATCCCCAGTCCTCAAACTAGATCTTCCAACAGCAGCCTTCTCCCAGGCTGTCCTTATTCCCAGCTAGTGAAGGAAAGGCCAGACGTCCCTGAAGTATGTTGACTTCATTAGGGGTCCTGGTGCCTATCTGGGTGAGAGCCAGGACCCACTCCTGACCACCAGGAAGCTACTCAGGACAGGCCATCCTGCTTATGGCAGAGAGCGGGTACCAGCAACCTCAGTGCCCTCCTCTGCTACCTGACAAGGTCGAGAAAGGTGAACTAAATCTGCCAAGCAGATGATTGTACCCATTATTATTGGGGAAGTGCAGAATTGATCAGGACATGTGCAGACCCCCTGGGAACTCAGAGTGTGCACCTCTGTGTTCACCAAGTGGGTTTCAGCACCCGAGACCCCTGGAAGCGAGTGCGTTTAGCAGCAACTTCAGTCTCTAAGGCATCATCATTAAATTCATCTGTATTCTGAAGACTTTCCTACTCTGAAGGCCAGATTTTCAGGCTGAAAGTGGTCAGAAAGCTTTATTGTTTCCCTCTCCTCTGAATAAAAAGGAAAGGAAGACTCCTGCCCCTTGTTAAAATTCCTTATGTCATATGAGCTCACTTATTACGTGTTACAGTCCCATGATGTTGATGTTACAAACCCCATCATACAGATGAAGAAACTGAGGCCCAGGTGAAATGCCTTCCTCAGTTCATACAGGTAGTTAGGAAGTTGCTGGGGTCTTTGTGGCTCTAAACCCCATGGCTTTTTCATGGATTCAGGTGGAACTTTGAGTTCTTGCAGCCTTATTTCCACTCCCCGGTTACCGTCACCTTTTTCATTTTATCAGGCCAGGAAATGTTAGACCCTGCTGAGCTAGGCCCAAGTGTTCGGGCTTAAAGACCCTGAGGCTGAAGTTGCTGCCTCGGCAGGGCAATGCTGAGGACCTCAAGCTGTGGCTCACCTCCTAGCTGCCGTCTGACCCCCAGCTTGGCTCGGCATGGCTCTTACCCCCAGGCTCCCAGGAGGGGCAGAGATGGGCTTGCTCAGCAGCTAGATTGCACGGCGCGTGACCTCACGTCCAAGACCACCTTTCTCAGCGTGCCACGTCTTCTCCCCACTCATCATCTGTTTTGGACGTACCTTTGCTCCATGTGGCCAAGCTTTCCAGAAACAAACACAATGAAAATTAAAGGGATGCAAAGTCATAAGCACAATTTAGGTGGCTTTTCCAAAGGGGCTCATTATAATGTGGGATTGGAAACTATATGCCTTTATACTTCAAGCCAGACAGGTGGAGATAGGTAGGGAAAGTGAGGGAATAAGCACAGAAAGGGGAGTCCAGACCCTGGGCTGCCCTCCTGGCTCTCTACTGATTCCTGCGGACTTTGGGGAAAAAAAAAAACCCGTCCCATCTGGGGGCCTCCATTTCTTCCTGTAGGAAAGGAACCGTTGGATCGATGGCCTTTCTTGCTTTGACATTTTACAAAAGGGGTCATTGTGGCAGTGGAGAGGACAGTGGGCTTAGGAAAGAGCTGGGTGCGTTTACATGAAACGCTCAGGAAAACAAATCTAATCTACAGTGGTCGAAAGCAGGTCAGTGGTTGCCGCACTGGAGTGAAGGGTTGACTGAGCAGGACCCCGAGGAAGTTTCTAGGGTGAGGAAATGCTCTATAGCCTGATTGCTCTGGGGAGGGCCAGATGGGTGTATATATTTCTCACAACTCATCCAACTGTACACTTAAAATGGGAACATTTCACTGTATGTAAATCACACCTCAATGAAGTTGATTTAAAAATAAGAATAGGTAGATTCATAGAGATGGAAAGTAGATAAGAGGTTAGTTACCGGGGGTTGGGGGTCAGGGGTCAGGGGGACTAGCAAGTCACCGCTTAATGGGTACAGAGTCTATTTGGGGTGAAGAAAGAGATTTAGAAATAATGGTGATCGTTGCATAACATGATGAGTGTGATGAATGTCCCTGAATTGTCTGCTTAAAAACGATTAAAATGGCAAATGCTTTGCTCTAAATATTTTACTGCAATACAAAAGCTAAAAAAATAACAAAGCTGGTTATATCCCAGCTCTGCCCTATGCTGGCTGAGTGACCTTGGGCCAGTCACCAAACTCTGGGGAGCCCTGCTTCTTCCCTGTAAGTGGAGATAGGAATACCCAGGGTACAGACTCTGCGATGCCCAAATGAGACCATGTATGTGATCGAGGAATCCCCTTTAGAGACTGTAAAGGTTTCTGTAAATATAAGCTATTATTACTCTAAATCTGTGATTCCACTTGACTTCTGTACGTGAGCTCATACTTCATACTTAAAGTCACCTGCAAACACGTGGAAGTCTCTGCCATCCACAGGGCCCTCCAACCAGATCCTTTAGATTAACCCCGCATTCTCTCTACAGTTTCCCAAGGCGGATCCTGTGCCATTATTAGGTTTCCTAACAGCCCAGTTAATGCTATGAAGTAGTGTCTATGAAGGAGATGGACTTTGGAAAGCCACCTACAGGTGATTTTTAGGCCTAAAACCATCTTCTTTAAAGGAAGGATAGAGCCACATGCCCAGACATAAGAAACCTAACCGTTTTTGGAGTACCTCCTCCTTGCCAGGCTCTGTGCCAGACAGTCAATGTGTATTTTCTCCTTCAATCCTCAATGAGGATTTCTAGACTCATTTTACAGACGAGAAAACCGGAACCCAGAAGGGTTAAGTAACCTACACGGAGTTTTTTTTGTTTTTGTTTGGGTTTTTGCGGTACGCGGGCCTCTCACTGTTGCGGCCTCTCCCATCGCGGAGCACAGGCTCCGGACGCGCAGGCTCAGCGGCCATGGCTCACGGGCCCAGCCGCTCCGCGGCATGTGGGATCCTCCCGGACCGGGGCACGAACCCACGTCCCCTGCATCGGCAGGCGGACTCTCAACCACTGCGGCACCAGGGAAGCCCTACACGGAGTTTTAAGGTTACTAAGTAGGTGACAGTGAGAAAGAGAACAGCAGCCTGACAGCCAAGAGCTGGGCCCTTGGTGTTCTGTTGAACGTAAACAATTTCACAGAACACCATTGTCCCACAAAGCATTCTGCGACCGTGATGGGTCAAGACACCTCCAGACCACTCGGTAGCCATGGCTGACAGGAACATTGTCCAAATTCCAAAAATGACCAAATATTCTTCTCTCCTGGCTTTAGCCTTGTTCCATGCTACCTGCCTTCCAGATAAGAATTATTAAGATAATCATACTCCATCTTCCTGAAAGCATCCAACCCAGAGAGAAGCCTTACTTTCTTGACCCTCCCCCTAAACATCTAATATTAGCCTAAACCTATAAGAAGCCCTTTCTAATCACCTCTTCCAGACTTGCCCGCGGTTCCCCTCGTTGTAATGAGTAATAAACCCAACTTGTTCAAGTGCAAGTGTGTTCGCGGTGGCCTATGGCTGCAGGCCGTAGTTGGCAGTAGGAATACCAGCCTGGATCTGCCCGATTTCCCATCTGTGTGCTTGCACTCTTTCATTGCACCTCCCGGAAAACAGGGTATTCAACTTAAGTCAAAGGGTGGAGAGTTGATTTTTTTTCATTTTTACTGCATGGTTTCTATCTACTTTGTTGTCCTCTAGAAATGGAGATTATTAATATGTCAGATTCACAAATGAGCTTAAAGTTCAGAAGTGTTTGCCAACTCCCAGTAAGAGAAGCACTTTCATTCACTCATTCACATCCTCACGCTCCGTGTTAGTGGGTGCGCCTGCCAGGTTCCAAGCTTGGGCTCAGAATTTGGAATGCTGACGTGCAAGGTGCAGCGGAGCTCACTGTGTAGAAGGCACCAGGAGATAACATGATGGCAGTGTTTACTCCACAGGGCACTGCTGGAGTCCGGGGCAGAGTGGTCCACGTCACCTATATAGTCCAGGAAGCCCTTCTATCTGGGCTGGTTCTGAAAGTATGAACCCCCAGGTGCAGGATGAGGAGAGGTCCTGAAGGTGGAAGGAATTGTCTAAGCAGAGTCTCAGGGATGGGAAATCCCATCATATCGGGGGGACCAGATGTACAGGGAAGGTGCAGCCTAGGAGAGAGAGGAAGTAGATGAGGCCGGATGGGAAGGGGGAGCCATGTTGGAAGGGCCCTGTGGACCATCCTGAGGAGTCTGCGTTATCCTTGGGGGCTTAAGAAGCTGGGAGGCTCGTTCTAAGCAGGAAACTGGCATGACAAAATCCATTTCAGAAAGATCATTGTGACAGAAGCATAAGAATTTTTTTTAAGCATGATGTATGTGACTGGAAGGGTAACTTTTTTTTTAAATAAGCTTATTTATTTTTATTTTTGGCTGCATTAGGTCTTCGTTGCTGCGCATGGGCTTTCTCTAGTTGCGGTGAGCGGGGGCTACTCTTTGTTGCGGTGCGCGGGCTTCTCATTGCAGTGGCTTCTCTTGTTGTGGAGCACGAGCTCTAGGCACGCGGGCTTCAGTAGTTGTGTCACACGGGCTCAGTAGTTGTGGCTCGCGGGCTCTAGAGCACAGGTTCAGTAGTTGTGGCGCACGGGCTCAGCTGCTCTGCGGCATGTGGGATCTTCCCGGACCATGGCTCAAACCCATGTCCCCTGCATTGGCAGGCAGATTCTTAACCACTGTGCCACCAGGGAAGTCCCAGGAAGGGTAACTTTTGATTCATGGTCTGGAAGGGACATTTATTAGCTCTAATGGACTACGAGACTAATGGGTCTCATGTGCCCAGTGAAGGAGCTTTGACCTTGCGCTGTGGGTAATGAGGAGCCGTTGAAGGATTTGAAGCAGGGCCGAGATGTGGTCAGATCTGACCAAAGAAAACAAAAAATATCAACAGCGTGTTACGTTAATGTGTGATTCCATTTAGGCTTTTTGGAATGTTGAAAATAGCTTAAAGACCCCGTGGTGACCTTGCCAGAAGTCAGGTCAGAAATTTCTGGATCAAATGATTTCTTAGCTCCCCTCCAGCTCTGACAGCCTAAGATTCTGTAACAAGGAAGGTAAAGCTATTGCCAAAACGTATAATGCATCAGAGTGTCAGACTTCGGGATTATCTGCTGCTTGGGGTTTTACACACCACTGCTCCCCTTCATTTAGTGGGGATAATTGAGAGTTGACTGCAGTCGTTACCACTGTTGTGATGGGTATTTGAAGCTAAATTCCGGCAAGCAGGAGATGTGTGCATATTTATCTCAGCTGCAGAAAGTTAATGCAGTGTGGCATTAATTACCCTGTCTGAGCCTGCTGTCTTCTTCTGTTTTTAGGTGTCATTCTCAGTTGAATAAATTAGTTTCCAAAATTGGAATAAAGCAAATGTAGGGTGAGATCAAGGCAGCCAGACTTCTTAGGGCATCCAAAAAGCAGAGTGAGCGGAGAAAGTCTACCCAGGAAAGATGAAGATGCATCCTTGTAGCCCAGCGGAGGCAAAAGGAAATGTTTCCCGGTAGTGGTACTTCCCTACTTTACCACTCTAGCTTTGCTCCACCCACCTCACACCCAGAACACAAACACACAGTAAAGTTCCATGTTTAGCCTTACCACAGGTATTTGAAACATTCCAAGACGTTGGCAGAGAATAGATTAGGTGCTTAATAAATCATCTTGCTATAGATTTTGATTTTTGATTCAATTATGGGAGAATAAAGCCAAGGGAGAGTGTGTTTAGGACAAAGGGATCAGAACAGTGACAAAAGTAGAAAGTGTATCCTAGACATTCATTCATTCAGCAGACCTTCATTGTGCACCTACAGGGCTGGGTCCACAGGTAAAATGGCAGGTGGAATGGGAAAGTGGTACAAGTAGGGCGTGGAAGAATGGGCTTTCCTACTTTCTATCATCAGACATTTGGAAGAAGTGTTACACTTATTCTTTATGTTTCCAAGGCCGGTATGAAGTCCCACGGGTGGAAAGCATCGAGGGACAAATTGGCAGTCTGTTCTTTTACGGAATTGGGTGCCTCAAAGGGTAGGAAGCTCCTTCTTCCTGAAAGAATACAGAGATGATGAGTTCTAGAAGAAGACATCCTGTACCTACCTGATCTCAGGAGTCCTGGATTCTATTCACGGCATGGTTACTAAGTAACCTTGTGACTCTGGGGAAACAAAAGCTCTCTTCGTTGGGCTTTACATTCCTCATCTGTAAAATGATGGGTCTGGACAAAATTATCTTCTAACCCATCCCCACTTTACAATAAAAGCAAGTAGTACAATATATTAAATCCATGACAGGCAGCACAATGACTTTGAGATCACACACCTCTTTGATTTTCAGTTTTTATCTGCAAAATGAAGATGGAAAGAATATAAACCACTCCCAGGACTGTTAGGCAGATAAAATAAGACATAAGGGTGCTTTATAAACTCCAAAACACTCTACAACACCATAGATTGAAGGTTTTTTTGTTTTTGTTTTAATGGCAGCTGTTACAATAGATGAGAAAAAACACTGGACCTTACTTTTAGGTCCCATGTCCCAAACTTACTAGCTGTGTGACCATAGACAAACTACTTAACTTCTCTGTGCTTGGTTTCTCCTTTGCAAAAGAGATAAATCACCTGCCTTACAAGGCTGTTGTGATGTTTTCAAAAGACAATGTACTTGAAAATGTCTAGCATGGCGCCAGACACACAGGAGAAGCTATAGAATGCCAGTTCAATCTGTTTCTTCAGGAAGATAAGCAGTTAAAAGGGATCTTTACTCACATGGCAAGAGGCAGGCTAATATATAAAATATGACAGAATTAAGATGTCACTGTGTCCTTTTAGTTCTGGTACAAATATCCAAGAGTGACAGCAGGAAGGCCAACTTTAATAGAAGGGCCTATGCATGCCTAAGGCCAGAATATTGACGTGATCTGCTTGGCCAGTGCACCCTGGGCCATTTCAACAGGAGCTGAAGTCTGAAGCGATTTCAACAAGGCCAAACACCATTTCCCATCTACATTTGGACTGGAGGTTTGCTGTGTCATATGTTGGTGAAAACCCTTGTGTATGTCTTAGGACAGCCCCATGGGTGCTGGCAAGTGACCCGCCAAACCTCACACAGCTGAGTGGATCGAAACAAGTTCGAGAAGCTTTTAACTAAGAGCTAACGGCACGATTGCCATTTCTCTCATTGTAAAATGCACCCAGTCATCACTGCTTGTAGAAACCAAAGAGCGGTTTGAGATGGAAGTTCAGCAACCTCAAGTGGATTTCATAAAACCGTGTTGGAAAAATGGTCACTTGACTCATGGTCATTGTTACCATGTTCTGAAGACCTGTTGCTGCTGAGTACTGTGCTAGAGGCTTTATGTATATTCTCTCAAGAACCATGTAGGATAAACAGTATTATTCCCATTTCGTGGTTGGGGAAACTGAAGCTCAGCAAGTGTAAGTATCTTGTCCATATCACACAGCTGGTCCAACTCTGTCTACTAGACCCTGTGATTTCCCTAACAGGCAGTCAGGCTCAGCTTGAAAATCAGGGGCAAAACTGGGTGAGTTGTTCTTCTTAAGGATAAAAAAGATACCAAAATGATACGCACCATGACTGAATAATCCCAAAATAACCTAAGGTCATTCATCATAAACTGTCACCTTTCTGTTCTAGTCCCAAACCCTCCTTCCCATGCTGTCTCAGAAAATCCTATCCGGAAAAGAGCAGATCTCACTTTGTCCCTCTGTCCATAGGAGCTGGAGCCTCTTTATGCGCAGATCGACAAGTCTAAGAAATAGCATCAATGCGGGCTTGTGGCGGGTGCTTCAAGACTGGCATGGAAATCAGCATCGCGACAGGCTCTCTTGTATTCTTTCACCTCACCTCATCCCACGAAGAAATTCACGATTGCCCAATGGAACTCGTTTGGAAGAGGGAACTAAGAGTTTTTGGCAACCACTGGCAGATATCTATGGCAGCACAAAAACAAACACACAAAAACATAAAACATCATACCCAACATTAAATCACAGATCAAGCAAATGCTTACTTGACAGAGAGTCTAAGCTCTCTTAACACGTGGGTTTAAGATGACCCAGTATGTGAAACCATAGTTCTCTTTTCATTTCTCTACCGGTTGGCCACTGTAAAGACATCAAATTTGGAGTGACAGGCCTCAGAGAGTTACATCAGGGTTGGCACTGACGTCATTTAGGCAAAAGTAAGAGGTCTCTGTCACCACAATATCATCATCTGTATGCCTTTCCAAATAGGATGATGTATTTACATCACTCCACAAGGCCTGGTCTGCCATTTTTTCCCCTTTCCTTTCTTTGTCATGTTTGAAAATTAATGGGTGTACAAACTTTTGTATTGCTTTTGACTTTTTTTAGATATTGGTGAAGAAATCGAACTGGGAAAAAAAAACCACCTCACATGAAATGAATTCACTTGAAATCACAAGACAGATGAGTGGTTGATGATTCTTTTTGATCAAGAATGTTGCCAAAACAACCCTTTAGCTCTTCTGCATCCTGGTGAAGAAAGACAGCTTTCGGTTTAACGTTCACTCTGTGAGTAGGAAAGGACATCGAATCCCATTGATGAGAAAGATGAAAAAGGCATCTGATTTCCTCAGAAGCTCTAAACTCTAAGTTCAATAAAATGAGATTTTTTATTTTTCCGATATCTTGCTGCTGTGATGCTATGCAGACAGTGTCTTCTCCACGTGCCATTTTCAAAGAAAAGTCATTTGCCAAATAATTATGGTACAATCCTGGTAATGTGGTTTGAGATCTTAAAAAATGACTTTCTAATGGAACAATAGTGACATGAATATTCAGAGTAACAAACTGATTCCGTGGTCACAATGGTTCATCTCTATCTCTTTTTTCTACATCAGAAAATTCAAATGGGATTTTTATTTTATAACTTGAAACAAAAAAAGCTTACCATGAAACTCTTTAAATATTTAAGGGAAATGGCTTTAAGGAGTTCTAATGAAAAAAAATTGCCAGTTTTTTTTTGTAAATATAGATGTTAATGAAAATGCTTTTTAATAATGCCATTACACTGTAGAGAAGGTAGCAGATTGAGTGAAAGATGTGACAAACTTGATGGATGGGGCTCACTTTCCAGAGGTTACTCTGGAGCGTATGGTAGGAAGCTGGAGTTCAGGGGCAGCAGGCAGGAGCAGTCGTCCAATCAGCAGCTAGTGATGAGGAAAGGAGCACGTGACTCCATCAGCTAATAATCTAAGCCTTTCCGCGAGAGTACCGGCCCTCTGCATAAAACAAGAAAGAGACAGTTCACGCTCTGAAGGCCTGTGAACTGAAACTCCAGTTTCAGATTCTGAAACTCCCTCCCACTTCTCCACTCCCAGCGACCCCCGTAGACATCATTGGACTGTTTGTACGTGAAACAGAAGAGTTTAAGCTTCCTTTTTTTACATTTATGAGACAAAAAGTGCAGTGTTCGGTTCGTATGTTTAGCACATGATTTTCATAAAGAATCTATATATTTTTTGCCCTACAGAGAATTGTTCTACAGGTCAAATGTGTTTTCCTGATGTTCCTATGCAGTTACAGTATGTTGAATTTAGTGGTTTAACACTAAGAAGAAAACTTTAAAAAATCATGTGATGAATTGGATTGGGGGTGGGGGTGATTATTCTCACTTGGTTTTAAAATTTGAAAAGTAGGATTTACCTTGATATGAATGACTTCAATTGGCCTGTGTACTTTGATTCTTCATATCAATAGAAACTAAAATGGTTTGGAAGAAGGTATACTTGGTGACCAAGAAAAAAAGTGATAAGTCAAGGTGATTGTTAACTGTTTGAAGCCCAAGTTTTACACTATCAGGTCACTGGAATCTGAATGTTTTCCAGTTAACTGGAAAAATGTCCATTACAGAATAGATGTAAGCGTCACCCTAATGTGCAAAGTCTAAAGAACCCGAAACGTGAAAAGGGCCATTTACCTTCCTCTGTAGCTGTCACATGTTGGTCGACATGATTTCTTCAGGAATGTGCATACCTTTGATGAGTTGATCCTTCCACATGAAGGGGAAAATGGGAAAGGTGTGATAACCATGAGAGCTGTCCTGAGACCAGTTCGACTGTGTTTTCTGAGGATTTGATGAGATAGGCAGTTCCCATGGGGAAATGACTTAAATCGCTCTGTTGTCCATGATTCTGATTCTAAACCAGTGGTGCTATCTTCTCCCTCAATATGGCTGTCTTGAGTTTGTCTTGCAGTATCACACCCTTCCACTGATTGCATGGGTTGCTTCTGACACATTCAAAGTGAACTCTGGCTGATGTTGCTATTTCAGGTACGCCGTATGGAGCTCATTTCATAGAAGAAAGTGACAGCCCAGTGGACTTGTCATCATTCACTGAATGTGCTTGAAAATGTAACTGGCTCTGAACTTAAAGAAGATGGCCCCTGTGATGCGTTAAAGTGAGCGGAATAAAGTCAAGATTTTAAACTGCCATCCATGTTAGCATTGGCAGAATTCTGCTGTTTAATAAGCACTGTTTGGGGAACTCAGAACCACCGTATCCTATCCCAGGAATACAGTGAAATTTCCACATAAGAGCTGAGGTGCCAATACCAAAAGGCCATGGGGGAGTCTGCACAGTTCCAGTCAGATTGGTAGAAAATCCACATGTACAACTGTTAATTCCTCATTCTTCACTAGCACGAAATTTGTCACTTTAAATTTTGAAACCAGGGAAACACCACCTGTCATTCTGTCCCCATTCCCCATAGCTCTCCGACCTTTACATGCCGCAAGACTTTTTTGATAATTCGTACTCATCCCAGTGTCTACTGAAACCCCATCACGTAATGTACCGGGCACCTTCTTAAAAAAAAAAAAAAAATGTTTACTCTGTGGGTTTGGTTCATTTCAATTTCTGCGTTCTGACACATATTTTTTTAATAAAGATGAGAAAGAGAAAATGACTGTTGCAGTACATTTCTAGACCTACTTTAACTTTACCTCAGATGACAGTTTGTTAACATATATGGACACATTATTTTTAACTTTATGTACAATGCATTCAACAGAACAGCAAAATTTTTAGAAATTTTCCATTAATTTCTGTAACACTCCATGTAAAACTGTTACAAATAAACATGTTTGAGAACAACAGTTTAGCCTGGCTTTATTCCACAAGCTTCTACCGGATATTCAGGTGAGGGATCGGAAGAGGAAATTGCTTCTCTCAAAGCTGCCATCAGACCAGGTGAAGGCCTCTGTTTTCCTGGCACTGGGCCAGAAAAAGCGAGCTTCATTGAGGAGTTAGATCAGTTTGTCTTCCGTTGAATTCAGGTACTGGCTCCGCTTGGAAAATCAGCCACAGCGTGGAATGAGGAGGATGTTGTCAGAAAAAGCACACCACGTATAGATGCAGTGTTTGGACCACATTTAGCATATGGGACTTTCAAAGTTGGGAAAGACCCCAGGATTCACCCTATGGATTTGTGTCTTCTACTAAAAAAAAAATAAAATAAAAAATAAACAGAAAACCTGCTAAACGGTTGGAAGACCAAACTTAACCTAGACTCTCAAAGCCCCATAGTTCATTTCAAGAGCATCTGCTTTAAGGGACTCAAAGAAGGAAGCATTGATCTTCCTTCACATTCCCCACACACTCCACACAAAAAACATAAAAGGAAAAGAAGTCTGAAGCTGGACCTTGACTTATATTGAAGAACAGAAAAAAGCACATGTGTGTATTTATGTGTGTATGTGTGTGTGTGTCATTTTTATTTCCTCTTGTTATTAAATCACTTGGTTGATCCAGTAATCAGCCAGCATACAGATTATGATTAGGTCATTGAGATGCCAAAAAGCACCTCTGTTTAGGAATGGTTATGTTAATGGTTGTATAAACACATGCCCTCAATCTGGCCTCCTTAAACAGGAAGTATAAAACAGATGTTACCAACAACTTTGAGAAAATGAGAGAATGGATTCCAGCAAAATAAATTTAGGCCAAATAGAAGAAACAACTTTCATACAGTAAGAAATGCTCACTCTTGGACGGAATTGTTAGAAAATGTTACAGAAGTCTTTCTGAATAATAGCACCTCATACTTGTTGAGCAGCCAATATGTGCCCGATAGATGCTCCCTGCTGTATGGCCATTGCCTCATTTAATCTTCTAAACAGTAGACGTTATCCCCAATTTATATATAAAGAAACTGAGACTTGGAGAGATCGAATAACTTCTTCAGCTAGCAGATGGTAGAGTTAAAGTTTAAATTTCGAGTCCCTTTACTCATAGTTGATTTTAATTTTTTTAAAAGCTGGATATTCACCCTTTTAAATAATTCTACATGGTCTTGTTGAAAAGCCTGACCTTCTATGCCTCTTCGCAAACCTCTAGTTGATCTTTGATAAATAAGTTCAATTTCTAACTTCCTCCAGTTTAAGTAAAAATTTAAAAACATTAAATCTTAGTATCTTAAGTATGTTGCCAACTGTTGTAGTTTCTTCTGTAACTGGCACTTTTGAAATGGTATGTGTCTGAGGGATAAAAAAATATACCTTTTTGACCAAGTAGTTCAAGTTTAGCTGAAAACAAGCACTGGTGATTTACTTTTCCAACCTAACTGAATCTTAAAGAAGTGACAAATTAAAAGGTGTCCTATTTAACTGCTAGGCGGATGCCAAAATAAATCAGGCAGACATACCTGCTTTCATTTTGTGCTTCAGAGCAAACCCTTGTTGTTTTGACAGCAAATGGTTTTTGTTTTACTCAGAATGACAGTAGGAAAAACGCCTAGAATAAAAACAGGTTTCATTGAAATCAACCTTCAAAGCTTTGAAACCTTTTAAAAGATGTTTAAATTCAAGGAAATAGTTAGCAACGGTGCCTGAAAGATAAAAAAAAAAAAAAAAAGTAAACAGACGTAAATGGCTTTCAAGCCATTTACTGACGGATTCTCAGTATTTATGTTAAAATAGGGATAATAGCTGCCACTCTTGTGCTGCTCTGTATCTATATGTGTCACTCATTTTCCAGCTGTCATTTCCAAAGTTTTACACAAGCCCTGAGAAGAAAAGAAATGTGCTCCCCATTTTATAGCTTAGGAAACTGACACTCAGAGATGTTATAAAACAGCTATCAATGAACAGAGCTGATGAGCTTACCCAGAGGCTGTCGTCGTTCCCAGGGTCTGACCTCCAAGTCCCTTTCCTCTCTTCCATGGTCGCTTCTGTCTGCAGGGTTTCTGTGATGTCAAATTGCTCGTGCACGCTCTATAAAATACTTTGAGTGTTTCTGTATTCCATTGCAAGTAGTGTCTATTAGAAAAATCATACCCGGCATTGCCCAACTGATTCAGTACAGAAACGGATTCTTCAGTAAAATGACTAGATTTTTGCAGAAACAAAAGAAAAATCCAGTTTTAGTCTCAAAAACAGTGATAACTCTAACCCGATCCAATAAATATTTAATTTCAAAACAAAAACCCTGGCCTTCATTTTATCATCCAAGATACAGAGATCTGAAGAGGGAACCTTTGTGAACAGGTTTTTCTTTCTTCGTTTGCTGAAGAATATTAATGACTGCCAAGTGGAAACTGTCTAAATATTCTCGCGAAGCAGCAGCCTCTGGTGACTTGGGTCTTTAATCTTCGGAACAACCTCTTGCCATTTCTGTCACTCACGCTGGGGTCACAGCCTGGAGTGGGGAACGAGCAAGGATGTGGGGAGAGGGAATAAGCAGCGATCAGGGCTGGCACCTTGTCAACGATGAAATGCTAAGCTGTCCTTTTTCCTACTGTACTTTTAGCAACCGTACCATGCCTCCTGGGAAGGCACCTTGAAATCTGTCTCATTTCAGATTATAGAAGTCAGTTACCCATAGCTCAGGGCTATGAGCTCAAGTATCTAGAACTTAGTTGTTAAAGAGAAGTTGTTTCTTCTTACCTGTCTTGTACCCTTTCAGACTTTCAAAGGAGATAAAAGAAAGGTGGTCAGTGATCACACAGTCCATGTTTATTCTTTTAGAATGAAGCAACATCCTATCATAAACTAAAAGTAAAGGAAACCTTAGTCGATGGTTAGTCTGCTTTCATCAGAAAGGAAACAAGTGATGCAAAAGTTGAGCAGGTTGATACTCGATAGTTTTTTCTTCCTATTGTGCACTAACCTTAGGCAGAACCTGGGAAGTCGAGTATTTGACCAGATCTTCACCCTTTGCTCATCATTTCTCTCTTTTCTTCCAAAAGTGGAGCACACTGTCTTTACTGGCAAGTCAGTATAGAAGTAGCTTCCAGATGTTGTCTCTGAATTCAGAAAAGTCTTGATGGTCTACGGCCATACCACCCTGGCTGCGCCCGATTTTATCAGGAAGTCTCCGTAGGTTCTGGCTCCACGACTTTCCAGTTGTTTGACCTCAGACAAGTCACTTAAGCTCACTAACACTCAATTCACTCACATGTAAAACTGAGGCAATAATATCTTCCTCATAAGGCTGCTATGAGGCGTAAATTTGAAAATTTCATACCTGGAACATAGTAAGTGCTCAATACACGTTACCTATTATTAATACTAAAGAAAGAGTGATAACTATTGTGTATTTTTGTGTTTAATTCTTTTACTTTATCCTTTCACATCTATTATCCCAGTAACTCTACCAAGTGTGCAGAATGGCAATAAGTGATTATTATCTCTATTTTATTGTCAAAGAAAGGCAAAGAAGTATACACATATCTCTGAAATTTTTTCACTGGCAAACTTTAAAGCAAAAATGTATCATGGATTTATTCATGTAACAAAGAGTTGTTAAGCACATGCTATGTACCAGGTCCTGTGATAAGCAGTGGAGATTCAGAAATATTTTTAAGATGTGTACATGACTATTCCCACTTCAAGAAGTTCAGATTCTAGTAGGGAGAAGCGGTTAATAGATGAATAAATTATAGTAGGATTAGTGCTGGAAGAAAGGCACAAGCTGATATGGGAATGGTGGGAGCGCTGATGGTTGAGTTGGGTCTTAAGAAATGAGTAGGAGTTCATCATGAAGCAGTGGCAGCAGCGGCAAAAGCTTTAGCAGAACTGGCACAGCCAATGAGCGTGGTGTGCCTGGAGTGGCTCTAAATGAAGGGAGAAAATGATGTACTATTTAAGCTATTGAATAACACAGAAAAACCAATTTCTCAATTTATATTTCAGAGCTAGAATAATAAAACATCAAAAAAGTTGTACCAGTTATAGCCTAATCTTTCTAATGATTAATCAGAAATTCCTGAATTAAATAGTAGCATATTAAACACAGCTGTAAACCATGACCAAATAAAGTTGATTCTTGGAATGCGATTCATAGGTCAAGAGAGACTGTCTCATCTTAGTGGATGCCGGAAAGACATCTGATAAAAGTCATTATCTTCTTCAAGAAAAACACTGGAAACTAGAATTAGAGAATTTCCTTCACATGATGAAGAACATTAATCTCCAACCAATAGGAAACAGGGCAGTGAAACTTGAGGGCATCCCCGTTAAAATCAGATGGAGGCTGTGAGCCGTTACCTCTATCATACAACATTCTGAAATTTAAGACAGTGCAATGCACGGATATAAGAAAAATCAGGTATTTAACGTAAAATGAGAAAATTATCAATGTTTACAGATAATATTTTCTAATAGGAAATATCTACCAGAAGCTGTAAAAACTAATGAAAGAATTAAGGTGATTCATTTTAAAATAAATATATAAAAATCAATATTTTCTATATTACTATAGATAACTTTTTAGAACACTTAATGGGAAAATAGATTTCATTAATAATAACAAGAATAAAATACCCAAGAATAAATTTAATACTGAATATGTAAGATCTAGATATTTTTTTCAATTACAAAACCTTGTCAAAAGGCACAAAGTAACTGAACAAATTCAAGGAGGAAGTTTCAAGATTATAAAAATGTCAGTTCTCCCAAATCAACTTACAACAGTGCAATTTCAATCATAATCTCAATTCTGCATCTTCAACAACATATTCATATTCAATAATATTCTAAAGCATATCTGAAGAGAACAGCATGTGAGAATATTCAAGAAAATGTAATGAGGATAAATGTACTATCAGATCTCAAAACATAAAGGTAAAATAATTTAAAGTTACTGGTATAGGACAAAGAATAACATGATCAGGGAAACAATATAAGTAAGCTACAGAAGTTAGCTCAAGAAATGAGTGTCTAATTGATTAATGGATAATTGAAAGTATTCAGATCAGTGGGGATAAAGACTATTCAATAAATGGAAATAGGAAAATAAACACTGTTAGTAAAAGTTAGACTCTTCACACCATATAGTTAATTTAATCCATATAAATTAAATATCAAATGTATCATATGTAGACATCAAAGTATATGAGAAAAAATTAATGAATATTCATGTAGAGGTAGAAAAGGCCCTCATAAGTCTTCTAACACTAAACGCAAAAATATATATATTTATAAAAATATGGAGAGATTTAACTTCATAAAAATTTATGTAAAAAATGCCATAAACAACATTAAAAGGCCATGGAAAAATTAGAAAACTATTTACAGCATACGTTATAAACAAAGCTTTATTATCCTGAATACACAGAAAGCTCCTAAAAGCTTACAGAAAAAGTTTATAGAAAAATAACTAAACATGAACAAACAATTCCCAAAGAAGAAATGCAAAGGGCCCATATGTAAGAGCTAGAAGTAGAAAACAGCAAAATGTTTTATCAATAGGGAGCACATTAACTGAATTACAGTATGATGCAGCGTTTTTAAAAAATGAAATGATTCTAAGTAATCTTATATGAAACAGTGTCAAAGACATATAAGAAGAGTGGGTTTGGTAAGTTCCCATTTCTATTAATAGTATAAAAATATGTATGTAGGTGTTTATTCATAGAAAATTATTATGATGATATTCATGAAACTGCTCATTCATTTAATAAGTATCTATTGAGTGCCTGCTGTGTGCCAGGCATTGTTCTATATGCTGGGGAAGTAAAGTCCTTGTTTTCATGGAGCAATATGAGACGCATACTAACCCTGCAGTGAGTAACCCTAGAGAGGGGGGCCTCAAGAGGGAGAAAACAAACTTCTCACCTAAACTTTATTGTACTTTTTGAAATTTTATGTTGCTACCTTATGTTTCCAATATTGTTAAGGGCCAAAAAGTATTTCTTTAACTGCATAAATTTTTGTAATCAAAAAAATTCATCAAGATTGTGTTTTCCTATCAGATTAGCAATGATTCAAAAGGTAATTACCCCTGTGTTGGTGAGGATATGAGGAAACAGACACCCTCAAACACTTGGAGTGTTTGATTCAAAGATATTTTTCAATCAAAATCTTTTAAAAGTTGCATAATCTTCAACATGGTAATTCCATGTCTAAGATTGAAATTTAAAAGACGGAAATTCCCATGATAGTGAACAAATAGATATTGACATGTTCATCACTTATTATGTGTAATAGAGAAATGTTGGAAATCTAAATGTCCATACTATGAGACTGTCTACCTATTTTAGCTGTAGAATGGGAGGCTATGCCTTCATGGTCAATGATAAGCTCCTTGAAGACAGGGCCATGTCTCTCCCATTTATCTTCAGTATCAGTGAGTATATATTTATGAATGTGGACTGTGCAGTCACTAAAATAATGTTGGAGAACCTATATTTTGTCCCAGGGCTCCCCATGCCACTTTTTCATTAATAATTCAATATAGCAGAGTGTATAATCATATGCACATTATGATCTAATGTGGTTGTATAAATATATGCGTTCACGTACATTCACAGAAAAAAGCCTGCAAAAATCCAGGTAATAGGATTCATATGGCTTCCATTTTATCCTTTGTCCTGAAATATTTGATCTTGTTTTCCAGTTTCTCTATAATGAATATCTATTACATTTTAAGCAGAAAAAAATGTCATTTTAAGAAAGAAAGAACCATTAGACAAAAGTGCTAATGCTCTTCAGGTGTCATAATAATAGGTAATGTTTGTTGAGGTTTTAATTTGTGCCAGTTACTGTGTGAAATGCTTTACCTATATTATTTCAGCTCATCATCCTCACTGCACTCTATGAGGTTTAAACTACTGTGGTTCCCATTTTACAGATAATAACACAGGCTTAAAGAGAAAGTAGCCAGGTCACAGAAGTAGCTGTTGGAAGGGCTGTGATTCATACCTAGTCTAACTCTAGAACTTGGGTTCTTAAAACACCAATACACCAAGTTGATTCTTCAATTAGCGTCAGGACTAAAAGTACCCATTGAACTGTTATTAGAGGTGATTTGGTGACGTTGAGCAGTATTGGTTGGAGAAAAGAGATTAGAATCAACAAAACGGACTCGGACACAGAAGCAATTTCTCACTAAGCTTCAGACCCTGCTAATGAAGCAGTTGATAGAGATCCATCCATCCCCTTCTCGAAGGAAGCTGATCTTTGGACAAGGTTTAAATGACGCACTATCATCCTCTAAACAGGTTCAAGGGGACCATAAGAAGGGCCAGGTGTCCTGCCCTGCCTGCATTCTTCAAAAGAGGTGAGCATGGTTTGGGGAGGGCTGGACCGTTTTTTTTTGCGCAGAGACTGAGTCTGCTAACACAGCAGGCACAAAATTCCACTCCGGAAACCAAAGATATTTTAGGGATCACGGCAATTGGTAAGATGGGCTAAGAAGAACGCCCAGGGATTCTTATTTCCAAGTCCCTGCAGTCTGCGTCCCTTCTCATTGCTGGCACAGCGCCAACATACCCCACCTTCCCCACCCCAAAAGATCATGACATGATCAAAGGGAAGCAATCTAAGTCCATCATGAAACCCCTTGTTCATCACTTACAACTTGATAATAGGGTTGCTTTATTTAGAAGGCGCATTTTATCTGTTTTCCCAAATATAAAAATTAAAAGTAGAGTAAAAATAAAATATATAACTATAAAGCTCTTATAAGTTTGCTCCTAACCCTGCTCTCTCTGCCAACTTATTTTGCCATTGGTTTTGTAAATTTGTATTTAATATTAAATTTAACTTCTATGTATTTTTGAATTACATAGAAATCATAAATATATTCTTAATATAATAATGTTAACATTACATAGGAAACTAACTCTTGACCCTCCTTGTTCCCTTCCCAGAGAAAACCAGTTATCCATTGTCTCTTCTTCTAGATTCTTCTAAGTATTTACGCTCACAAATGTTCACTACAGAAATATACAGTTTTACCTTATAGGACAGCAGTCCCCAACCGTTTTGGCACCAGGGACGGTTTTATGGAAGACAATTTTTCCACAGACCGGGGTAGGGGGGATGGTTTCAGGATGATTCAAGCGCATTACATTTATTGTGCACTTTATTTATATTATTATTACATTGTAATATATAATGAAATATACAATTCACTGTAATGCAGAATCAGTGGGAGTCCTGAGCTTGTTTTCCTGCAATTAGATGGTCCCATCTGGGGGTGATGGGAGACAGTGACACCCGAAGTGTGTTGCTTATGTCCAGTCTACTCGGTAATCTCGTTTTGGTTGCTGTCACTGCAGAAAACCCGGCTTCACAAAGATAGGGTGTTGGAAATGGAAGCAGCCTTTTCAGTGCTTTTGTCGCAATCTCACGATATTCCGCCTTGACTTTCATCCAGAACGTATGGAGATTGGAAGTTGTCTCAAACATACTTTTAAGGCCACCGTCATTTGCGATCGCGAGCAGTTGATCCTCTTCTAGCACGGACAAAGTCGATTCACCTGGCTTATTCACAAATGGGTCAGGGATCCATTCCTTCCCAGTTCGGGGGTCTTTTGTGGTTGGGAAGTAATGCTCAAACTCTTTTGAAAGCTGAGATAGGTGATCACGCACCAGCTGGGAGAAAAAAGGCCCTGGTTCAGTCTCTTTCAAAATCTCTGCTAGTGTTTGAAACATGTCAGAAATCCCAGTGTTCACTCATCGCCCCCATAATTCCAGTTTGGCTTTGAATGCAGCCACTCTACCTGCTGACTTGAACACAGCTGTCGTTCTCCCCTGAAGGGACAGTTTGAGTTTGTGGAGCTGATTGAATATGTTACACGAGTAAGCAAGTTTTGCGACCCATTCTATGTCACTGAAATGTGCTGCCAGTGGTGACTGTTTCTCTAAAAGAAGTCTCTGGAGCGGCTCTCGTAACTCAGAAACTGGCCAGTGATCTACCTTTAGAAAGCCATCTCACTTCTGTGTGTAAGAGAAGACGTGTGTGCTCTGCACCCATCTCCTCACAGAGCTGCGCAAACAGACGTGAGTTAAGGGCACGTACCTTAATGTGGTTGATAATTTTAATGACATCCTGCAAAACGTTGTTAAATTCAGGTGACATTTTTCAGCTGGCCAGCATTTCTCTATGGATGACACTGTGTAGACTCACATGCAGAAGCGACCTCTTTGACCCGAGTAGAGAAACCAGAAAGCCGTCCAGTCATGGCAGCTGCGCCGCCCATGCATATACCAACACAAAATGACCCATTCAGTTTTCCTGATATGTAATCATTCAAAGACTTGAATACTTCTGCAGCTGTGGTGTTGGTTGGCAACGAAAGTGCACATAACATATCCTCATGCATATCCTCCTGAAAAATATATCACACAAAAACAAGCATCGTTGCCTTGTTGTCAACATTGGCAGACTTGTCAACCTGTATTGCATACCACGGTGACTCATTAATCCTCTCTCACAATTGTGCCGCAATATACTCTGCTATTTCATCAATTCGTCTACTTATGATGCTAGCCGAGAGAGGAACACGTGCCACCTTTTGAACTGCAGCCTCTCCTAAAAGTTCACAACAGATGTCCTTAGCAGCAGGCAGGATCAACTCTTCACCAATAGTAAAGGGCTTCTTAGCTTTAGCAATGCAGCTAGACACTAAGAATGACGCTGTCAGTGCAGACACATTTGATGAAGTGGTGGCCTTCAATAACTGCTTCTGTCCTTCGTGTTTACGTATTTTTCTTTTGAAAAACTCCAAAGACTTGTCTTTTAATGCAGGTTGCTTGGTCTCCGTGTGGCAAAGCAGTTTTGAAGGTTTCATGGCTTCGCTGGATAGCCAGTTGCCACGTATTATACAAGTGGGCTTGGAGAATGTGAATCGCCTGTTGCAATGAACCTGTAATTTAAGTAGGACTCTTGGTATTTTCTTTTAAATGCAACTTTCTTTTTGTTGGCAGTCATAGAGTTTTCTGCTGTCTCATCATTGGGTCTTTCCCCCTTTTCAAAGAAGCTCTCCAGCGACATCTGTTTTTTACTCATTTTGGCTAGGGTTAGCTTGTGGGCTTACCAAAACCGTGACTGAGACACGTGCGCAGTGCGGGAAAGAGGCGAGGATGGAAGTGGTAAATAGAATAATGGGCGGGCCACGCACAAACTAAGTGTCGGATTCTGACTTAAATCCTGCCACCAGATGCAGCTGTACAACTGAAGTACATCAACTCACTTGCCACTCTAAAGCCTGCCACCAGATGTAGCTTAATTTTCACTTCCCACTCACTAATAGGGTTTTGATATGTCTGCGAGCAATTGATTTACTATGGTCTCTGTGCAGACAAACCTCTCTGTTGATGATAATCTGTATTTGCAGCCGCTCCCCAGCGCTGGCATCACCGCCTCAGCTCCACCTCAGATCATCAGGCATTAGATTCTCATAAGGAGCGCGCAACCTAGATCCCTCGCATGTGCAATTCACAGTAGGGTTCTCGCTCCTATGAGAATCTCATGCCGCCGCTGATCTGACAGGAGGCGGAGCTCAGGCTGTAACGTGAGCGATGGGGAGCGGCTGTAAATACAGATGAAGCTTGGCTTGCTTACCCACCACTCACCTCCTGCTATGCAGCCTGGTTCCAAACAGGCCACGGACCAGCGCCGGTCCATGGCCCAGGGGTCGGGGACCCCTGTTATAGGAGTATGCTTTTTTAATATATAAGTAGTATGCTATGTATAGAATTTGTTTTTCTTCACAGAACCATGAGTGTGGAATATTATCTCTCGTGTATGCATAAATCAATACAGATAAATGTGTGTGTACATGTGTGTGTATGAAACGGAGGAACAGAATTCTTACTGTAAAGTACACAGATCTTCATTATACAATTCAAATTCCAGCTGCCCACCTCTGTCACATAGTAGCTGTATGATGTTGGGTGAGTTAACCTCTCTGAGCTATCATATCCTCATCTGTACAATAGAGATGAGAATATCATTGTAATGAGGAAAAAATGAGCTGGCATTTGTAAAGTGCCTGGCACGTGTAAACCCTACGTTCGTGTCTGTTAAGTATGAATAGATTATCTGAGGTCCACAGCTGGTAAAGAGTGGAGGTAGGTCTGGTCTTGCAGGCCCACGTGGCTGCTGGTGTACCATACACTCCATCATGATCGTCTCTTGGAAGCAGGAGTAACCACTGATCCCCACACTTCCAGTGGAAAGCGGAGGCCCAGCAGAGAAGTGACTCGACATTAGGCTATGGAGTGAGCTGCTGTGATCCTCATGTTCTCTCTTCCAAAGCTTTGCCTGGGCCACCCCACACGGTTGGACTCTCAGCCTCACCCTTTATAACTTCCTGAGCTGCTCCATTGCAAGGGAGAGTGTGGTAGGTAAGGTATCCAGCCTTTCTCCTATAGAGACAGGGTACCCTCAAGGGGCCAGGGAAAAAGTGTTACCTGATCCACCACCACCCACACGTCCTTCTCCAGCCTTTACAGAAGGATTCTGACAGTTCCACCTTGATCACGCATGTCCATCTATCCCCCCTTCTCCATCCCACTACCACTGCCGTACAAGCCTCCTAAGTGATAACCTTGTCTTTCCTCTTAAACAGTGTCTGCTAAGCATGTCTCTGCCTATTTACTCGCTTCTTCTAAGAACTTACACGGCTCCGTTTTACCTGTAGACTGAAGTCTGGGTGAGTCTAATATTTCCACCCAGGCTTTCCAAGAGACAAGGAGGAATTAAAATGACATGAGTGGCCACGTTTCTGGAATTCCATCATAAAGTTACATCCTGAGCATTTGTTGACTCTCCTCCTTAGATGTCCCAGAAGCTTCAATGGCAGCCCCTCCCTGCTCAGCACTGAGTCAGTTCTGATCACGGAGGGAGCTGGTGAGCACCACCAGCAAGTGGGGTTTGGAGCTGACTTTGCTGTCCGCTCAGAGTGGGGGATGGGTGTCCCAACCAGGGTGCCCACAGGGTCTGACACACTTTCTTGAGCCAAGCCCCTTATTCTCCCTGGATCACTTCCTGTCTTACCAGGCTGGAGTGTTGCTTCAAGTCTATCCTCAGTCTCCCAGAATCTCCCTCTGCCTCGTTGCTAGGCTGGCGCAGACCCAGTTGTCCACTCCCTTTAGACGAGGCTCTTTGACCTGTGACCCCCAGCCCCTTCTACCTTTTCACCCCCAAACAGCTAGTCCAGGACTCTGTCCCTTAGCAGCTCATTACTTATCCCCACATTCAAGCTTTCCCATTTTCGCCAGGCCCTTCTTCCCCCACCTCCTCCTTACAACCTTTTTTATAGAGGATGGTATCTGAGATGAAGCATATCTGCATTTTTTTTTTTTTTCGCACAACAACCCTATGAGATGAGTGTTCTAACTCGCATTTTATAAAAGAAGTAACTGAACTTCAGATCAGGAAACATGCTCTCCAGATAAATGGTGTGACCAGAATTTGAACCCTGACAGACGGACTCCCCACCCCTCGCTCTTTCACTACTCCGTGCTTCCTGGGAACAATGAGAGTGAGGTGACTGTCTTTTCACTTCAGCTTGGGATACACCCTGCTTTCAGGAAGCTGCTGGACCATGGTTGGCTGTGATACCTTTCTCCAGCTCTTTCTATATTTACCTGAACGGAAGATGGAAAGAGCTTAGTTAATATCTGTTACATTAATGCATGAGATTTGCCACGAATAATGCCATGTTATCTCAGTGGAAACATCTGGTTTATGGATCACGAGGAAAAGGATTTATCAAACTTCACATGAGCTTACTCAAAAAGTAATATTCTGCAAAGCCATCCATGCTTTGTGCTGATGGCGTTTTAAGTAGAGCAAGAATTGGATTTTTGCAAGTGGTGCTGTAATTTGCAAACGAAGGGCTGCACTGGAAACCATCATTTCAAGGAAGATGGGATTTAGCAGATTTGTTTTCCGCTGGAAGAAAACTGACATGCCAGAGACACAAGAAAAGTTGGCCAATGGAAGTATCTCTGTAATTCTGCCGGATTCAAGTTAATTGCACTGCATGATGGGACTAACCTGAGGAATATCGAGGAGGGTCGCAGTCGGTTTTTGTGGGGCTGGGAACTAGAGCCGGGAGTCTTTATCAAGAAAGCAAGAGCTGGATTGAAAAGAGCCTCAAGGTCACTAAAGAGAGCCTGAGGATAAAATGCCAGGAGGAGGAGTCAGACGAACTCCAAACAGAGGTGAGCAGGGGGCAGAATGTGGGTAGAGACAGCTGTCAAGGGCGGAGGGCAGAGTGAAGGGTTCGGAGTCAAGGGTGTGAGGCAGCTCAGTGCTAGTGAGGACTGAAGGAACATTAGCCAGCATCTGTGACCCACTCTCATTCACTGGGGTTTTAAAAGTTACGGAAAGAAATGAGAAGGAGGGAAGGAGAGAGAGAAGCCAGATTGTGATTTCTCTCCATTTCTCTCCAGCGAAGGAGAACTGAGATTTGACGTGAGAGTCCTTGGCTCAAATCCTACCTTTATTAAATAATAATATTAATTATAATAGAGAACATTTATTGGTCCTCTCCTTGGTTCCAGGTACTGTACAGGTGGTGTACCTACATCAGCTTTAATCCTTACAAAATCCCAGGAAGGTTTCATCATCCCAGTGTTTTTGGTAAAGAAATAAACCATGGAGAGCTTAAACCCCTCATCCAAGGTTACCCAGTGACAACTTCTGGCAGTCTCAGGATTTGAGTGCATCACCCTGACTCCAAATCTTATTTTTAAGAGCTGTGTGACCTTGAGCAATGCAGGTTCCTCATCTGTGACCCGGCAAATAATAATAAAAATTCATGTTGTGGGAAGACTCACAGAATAAACAAATCAAAATAAATAAAATAACTCATACCTATCAGGATTGCCATCAGGATTAAATGAGTTGACAGGGGAAAGTGCGTTGTAAACTGCAATACACCATACAAATTTTATCATTATTATTATTTCAAAAAAATATGGCTGCTCCCATAAAATAAAACAGTCTGTGGCATATATTTACGACAACATGACTCAGAAACAATTTCCATTCTGATGGGTTGCCTCCCTATCATGTTATTAAAAGGTTAAGGAAAATGAACAATGGAGGATTAAGATTAGATCTTTCACACATGAAACCACAAAATCAATACAGCCCCTGTAATCCATCTGATGTTATGAAGAAATATACCAGAGGCGCCTGGAAATGTCAACAGGTATTGACAAGAAACCTGGCAAGGCAGCCTTGGCCAAGGCTTAGCTGCTGCCTGCCTCACTCCAGCATCCTCCTTGCAAACAGGGACTCACACTCTAAGACATGGAGCGGTGAGGGGGCTGAAGAGAGGGGCACTTTTCCTTCTTCCAAAGTTCTGCAGAATTTATGTTTCTGCAGTTGGGTCAGAGCTGCCTGGAAAAAACGATAGCCTAAGTAGCACCGTGGGGAGCATGTGATTACACTTATCCGTGGCCAATATAAAGCCCATTTTTATAAAACCTTCTGTGATTATCCCTATGCTATGATGGTCATTATCACTGTGGTTCTCATTCAGTATTTAGAGGATGCCAACTCTCTTCCTGGACACCTGTGTGATTGACACCAAAGCTGGAAACTCAAAGCAGCGAGTCCTCCTTGGGGGCTTTATTCTTCCTACCCAGCTGGAAAGGGATGCCTGGAGATGTCAGAGAAAGAGTTCTGGTGAGTGTTGTGGTTGGGCTTTTGGTCAAAAGCCTGAGATGGGGCTAAATGTAGGATTAAAGTCTGGCCCTAGGGTGCCCTAAGATAGAATGACCTTTTGACTCATCTTCGTGGCACGTGGGTCCACATCTGTGTGACCCTCCTGCCACAGTTCTAGACATTCTTTATACTTCATACTAAGTACTATCCTCTCTACTTTATAGTGTAGAGGATCAGAGAAGCAGAGAAACTTGCCCAAAGTCACAGAGTTAGTAAGGATCAGAATTGAGATTCAAACTCAGCCCATTGTTCCTCCGGTGTCCACACTGCCCGCTTCTTGGCAACTCCCTCTCGAAAGTGTAAATCCTCAAAACAGAAGTAAACACTGTGTCTGGGCTGTTGATGAAGGGCAGAGCTGCCCTCCCACCAAAGAGAAAACCCTAAAGAAATTCAGGTGACTCTGGCTGGAACACAGGACACACAGGCTTGCCCGTTCTCAGTGAGTCTGCCTGGATCTGAAATGCCCGGCTACCCTGTCCACAGGGAGTGTCTTACTGTGTGAGATGTGACTTTCCCAAGGACACATGCAGATGGTATGCAGGTGGCATGAATGGGTCTCACACTCTGTTCTCTTGTGTGAACCCAGAACTTTCCCTCCCATTCTTTTCTGCCTCTTAGAAGAATCTCAAAGCCCAGGCCAGGTGCTAGGTGTCAGGCAGAACTCTACCTCTGGAAAAGGGCATCTCTCTGCCCCTTTTCATGCTTGTTCAAGGAAGTCCTTGGAGTTGAGAGCCAGGTCCAGACAGGGGAAGCCTGAGGACAGGAATAAACCTCCACACTTGATATAGAAGCTGAATAATAATGGCTGATACTTATGAAGTATATTCATCACGTGCCATGAATTGTTCTAAATATTTTATGTAATGTTAACTTGTTAACCTTCACAAGAGCCCTGTGAGGTGGGTACAATTAACTGCATTTTCCAGACAGGAAAACTGAAGGTAAGAAGCATAGCTAGTAAGTGCAGAAGTCCCCTGCCATAGACTGAATGTTTGTGTCCCCCCAAAGTTCATATGTTGAAACCTAATCCCCAATGTGATGGTGTTTGGAGATGGAGCCTTTGGGAGGTGATTAGGTCATGAGGGCAGAGTCATCATAAATGGGATTAGTGCCCTTATAAAAGAGACCCCAGAGAGCTCCCTTATCCCTTCTCGCCAGACATTGAATCTGTTGGCACAGTGATCTTGGACTTCCGACCTCTAGAACTGTGAGAAATAAATGTCTGGTTGTTTATTAGCCGCCCAGCTGGTATTTTGTGATAGCAGCCCAAATAGACAAAGACACCCACTTTTGTACCCTGCAGCAGGGCTACAGAGTCTGTGCATACCCACGGTCCCATATTACCCTCTCAGGAGACAGGGAATTTCTCCATGTCTGGCTCATGTACAGAGACTGTGGTGTCAATTTCCAAGGTGAAGAGAGCCTCTGAGGAAGAGCAATGGTACACTTTGACAAATGCAGTTATTCAAACGTAGGTCCAGAATCCATAGAATAGTATATTCAGGATAAATAGAAACTAGTGAACTAATATTTTGCATACAAATCAAAACCATATTTAAATCCACATAAGACTCCTAAAATAACTTGGTTTGTACATCAAGCAATTTTTAAAAAAATCTTTCTTGGGCTGATGAGTCAGTATGATTTAGGTGCCCAGGTGATTCGGCCTGGATATTAACTCTGCTGTTTATCGACCCTGTGCAGGAGTCAGGCTTGCAAGGCCAATGGCTTTCCTCCCCAGCACACGCTGCAAGGTTGGGTACTGGCTGCACTTAGACAGACATTAATGTTCCCTGTGCCGAGAGGGCTATCATTCTGCTTTTGCCCACCCTGGGAGCTACAATTCTCACATCAGTAGACAGATACAGGAGCCCATCCAAATCAGGTATCCAGCTGGAGGGACACATACATTGGAAATTATGAAATTAACCATCAAGACAATATCAATAATGACATTGTTAAAGTTGCTTGAAATCTTGGTATACATGGTACTGTGCCAAGTGCCTTCACCAGCCTGAACAAAAAACTCAAGTAACTTGGCCCAGGGCCACTCATCCAGTGAGTGGAAGAGGCAGGCTTTACAACCAGACATTCTGACCTCAGAGAATGTTCTCTTAACATGTATGCAAGGCCAGCCTAGTGTCATATGTCGATTTATGAGCCAGTTAAGCAGAAATACGTAGAGTACACTATGGGGTCCTGATGTTGACGTCTTCTTCAGCTAAGGGTATAGCCTCTGTCCAGGTTGGACCATGCCTCCTGCTTTGTTTTGCTTGTAAGGTCTGTTGATCCTCTTCTGAGTGTCCCTGCACTTCTCTCTCTCTCTGGATTGTGTCACTTTCATGTATCAGGAGGCTTTAAATCCTTTGGAGGAAGACCTTGGTCTTTACACCTGCCATTTCTCAAAGTCGGAGTTAAGTCTTGAGTCCTGATCAGAGAATTGCTGCTTCGCCTGTGAGTCTGGAGATGATGTTTCCCCCTGGTGGCGGGACAGTGGCATACCTAGCTCTCTAATCGAAAACCTCTACCCCGCTCTGTGAGCCATATTTTCTAGAAGCAGGGGCTAAAGAAAGGTATTTGTAGACTCTTTGGGGGGAGAAAGAGGCTCTTCGTGATTAAGACTTACATTTAAAAACAGCAACAACTTCATTCAACAATGCTACTTCCTGAATGTGGTAGCTGGTCTCCAAAGATGGTTCCCAATGAATCACACCTCCCTGTATTCACACCCTTGTGTTGCTCCCTCCCACAAGGGCTGGCCCTGTGACTCACTTTAACCAATACAATGAGACAGAAGCAAGGTAGCACCAGTTCCAGGCTAAAGCCTTGGTCTGGCAGCTTCTTGGAGCCCTGACTGAGCTGCCATGTAAAAAGCCCCTGTGGAGTGGCCACCTGAGAAAGAGGCCCCAAGGAGGACAGAGGCCCCGAGGAGGTCAGAGGCCCCAGTCAAGCCGTCCCTGCCAATCCTGAGCTGTCCAGCTTCCCAGCCAGGTCAACAAACATCTGAGTGGAGAAGCCATTTGGAATGTTCCAGTCCCAGCAGACGTCATATGGAACAGAGATGGCCACTCCTGCTGGGCACTGTTCAAATTCTTGACCTTCAGAATTGTGAGTTATAATAAAATAATTGATGTTTTAAGCCACTCAGTTTGGGGATGATTTTTTTTTTTTGTTTTGCTGTACGCGGGCCTCTCACTGTTGTGGCCTCTCCCGTCACAGAGCACAGGCTCCAGAAGGGATGATTTTTTTAAAATTTATTTTATTGAAGTATAGTTGACTTACAATATTGTGTTAATTTCTGCTGTACAGCAAAGTGATTCAGTTATACATCTCTATATATTCTTTTCCATTATGGTTTATCACAGGATATTGTATATAGTTCCCTGTGCTATACAGTAGGACCTTGTTGTAATCCACTCTATATGTAATAGTTTGCATCTGCTAATCCCAAACTCCTAATCCATCCCTCCCCCACTCCCTTGGCAACCACAGGTCTGTTCTCTATGTCTGTGAGTCTATTTCTATAGATAAGTTCATTTGTGTTGTATTTTATATTCCATATAAGTGATATTATACAGTTTTTGTCTTTCTCTTTCTGACTTACTTCACTTAGTATGGTAATTTCTAGGTCCATCCATGTTGCTGCAAATGGCATTGTTTCATTCTTTTTACGGCTGAATAGTATTCCATTGTGTATATGTGCCACATCTTCTTTATCCATTCATCTGTCAGTGGACATTTAGGTTTTTTTCATGTCCTGGCTATTGTGAATAGTGCTGCAATGAACACTGGGGTGCATGTATCTTTTCGAATTATGGTTTTCTCTGGATATATGCCCAGTAGTGGGATTGCTGGGTCATATGGCAACTCTATTTTTAGTTTTTTTGAGGAACCTCTGTACTGTTCTCCATAGTGGCTGCACCAACTTACATTTCCACCAACAGCGTAGGAGGGTTCATTGGGATGATTCTTTGTGGAAACACCAGATAACAGAAACTCTGGGTCATACAATGTAACATCAGTAATTGCATCAGTAATTCAAAAATCTGACCATTCAGCCACTTCACTCTTTGGTTTGGGGTTTCCAAGCACAGGTGAGGTTTCCCAGGGTTCCTTGCCTGCCCCAAGCCACCACCCCGATGACATCAGGAAAGTATATGATTCTACTCTTTACACTTACTCGGGTCATCATCGTAGATGTGTGCAATTACTCGAGTTTATTTCCTCTAGGAACCTGGGAGATCCGTGTGGGCATGGAGCAAGGGTGATATTTACTGCTGCAGCCCCCAGTTTAGCACAGGGTTCCCTGCACAGTAGACATCAAAAGTATCTAAATATTTGAATGAATAAATACATTGGTGCAAAGTTCAGATTGGTATGAAGGTCAGAGTAGCTAAGGCAAAGATTGAGAAATTATTCATTTGCCAGGCTAAGTAAAGTTTGAACTTGATCCACTAGTGAGTGAATGAACAGATGAACGGGGTAGCTTAAATTTCACCATTTGCCACAGTCAATCCACAAAATCAATGTAACTACATAATTCACTGAGTCAGTTCAAGTACCCCAGGCAATTAGTTTCCTGGCACATTGCCAGGTAGAATCCCATTTCCCCTCCTTACACATTTCTAGCATTCCTGGAAGTATCTGAAATAGAAAATGAGTACTCAATATTTTATTTTTAAGCAATTGCCTGTACTTTAATCTAAAAACATTTACAAAAACTTGTTGCTCTGGGTTGAACTCGAGATGTTTCATTGCCAATGCCAGTAATGTCAACGGGCTTTATGGGGTCAGTGAAATATCCTCAGAGTTTGGGAACCAAAAATGTGTTTAATAGAAAATATGATGTACTATGCTCCAGTATTAAACATACAATTATGTATAGACTCTGAGAACCACTGGGTGACCTATGAATCATCCACCTTGCCCACGTGTGAATCCCAGACACACTGCTGCTTCACGATCTATGTCTAAAAGTTTTCTCCAGTTTAGGGACTGCGTTAAAACTATGATTTTCACTACTGTCATGGCCCACCTGTCTTCTAGTGTTTCTTCTTTACCTCTTCTCCTCACATATACTGTAGAGTCCTCTCTGATCAGCACCCTTGCCAATGACCAGGAGCCGAGCAGTGTGCCCTCTCCAGCCCCGAATCACTAGCATCAAATCCATTTGTACCTAGAGGGCTTTCCCGATCTTCCCAGTTGCATTTGGCAAGTACATCCCAGATGATGGAGGCAGAGCCTGCACAGCTGCCTCTTCCCTCAGCACTCTGGCCAGCCCTCACCTTGGAGCCCACTGCTGGCCTCTCCCATCTACCTGGTCTTTACAGTGCTGACCACCCCCATCGGGGTTGATCCCCTATTCTTGGCGCACCTACTCTGTTTTCCTGAACTGTCTGGCTTATGCCCAGTGTCCTATAGCTATTCCTTTCTACTTACAACCAGAGAGAAATAGGTATCTACCCTTTATGGACCATCTACAATAGAAGAAACAGGGCACCTATGTATTCCATAGAGAAACACACATCCAAACTTATATACAGAGATATACATAGTCGAGGACACAGAATTCAACACAAAAGGCAAACCAAACCATGGCATAGATAGGGGGCCTCCTCTGCTAAGCAGACGCTGCTTTTCTGCCACCACCAGGGCTGTGTCATAGACATTGGCTACTGAGATCACTGCTGTGAACCCATGACTCCTTTCCAAGGGATGCTTGCCTATTCCATGAAGTGAGGAATGGGAATTGTAGGAAGGAGGGTGTATTAGTTTAGGTAATGGTAGCCACAACAGAAAACCTCTGAAATCTCAGCAGCTCAACACAATAGAAATTTCTTTCTTTTTTTTTTAAATTTGCATTTCTTTATTTTTAATTTTTATTTTTTTAACTAAAATTGGTTTTAATTTAAAAATTTTTTATACAATTTTTAAAGGTTACTTTCCACTTACAGTTATAACAAAATATAGGCTCTATTCCCCATGTTGTACAATACATCCCTGAGCCTATCTTACAGCTCCCACTCCCTGACCCCTGTATTGCCCCTCCCCCCTCCCTCTCCCCACTGGTAACCACTAGTTTGTTCTCTATATCTGTGAGTCTGCTTCTTTTTTGTTATATTCACTACTTTGTTGTACATTTTAGATTCCACATATAAGGGATAGCGTACAGTATTTATCTTTCTCTGTCTGATTTCTTTCACTGAGCATAATGCCCTCCAAGTCTATCCTTGTTGCTGTGAATGGCAAAATGTCATTTCTTTTTTCATGGCTGAGTAGCATTCCATTGTATATAATCTCACTAGCTCAACACAATAGAAGTTTCTTTCTTACTCAGGCATAGACTAGTCAACAGGGAGTGGGGAGGACTCTGCTCCACTCAGTCGTGCAGGAATCGAGGCTGCCAGAGGTTCCACCCTCTCCAATACTGGCTTCCAGGGTCCCCCTGGGTATCTGCATTTCGCAGGCTGATGAGGGAAAAGAGTGTGGAGTGGCACAAGGGAGGGTAAAATGGCACGCGTCGCTTCTCCCTGTATTCCACGTGATTTTAGTCATAGGGCCAAGTCGAATTGTGGGTGCGCTGGGAAGTGTAGTGTAACTGACTGCCTCAGAGGAAGAGGATGGGGTTCCGTGAACAGCTAGTCTCTTCTCCATGAAAAGATGGGACTCTTCATTCATTTTCCCGGCTATCTTTTTTTTCCCCCTTCTCATTTTTCTAGTTCATAATAGATCCATTTCCTTTTCTCCTGTGGGTTACTGTTTTGCCAACTAGTCCTCCAAAGATCTCGCTGCCCACTCGGTCCGTGCACACTTCTTTCTGGCCCCATTTTGCACCACCCTGGTGATAACACCCCTGCCGTGGATGAGGAGTTCCAATGGGCATCACCACTTCTGGTGATGCGGTTATCACAGTGGTCTGCCAAGGGCTCTTTTAAATCAGGTTCTCCAGGACTCAAGGACGAATCATCAGCAGAAACCTTGGAGACGAGGGGCTCACAGACACTGATTAGGACTCAAACAATAAGAGGGGCATAACGCGTTCCCTCCGGGATCCAGGGAAGGTGAGCCTAGAAAACCAGGAACTCACTCAAGAGAGACAAGCCTGGGCACATCAATCCACAGGACCAGGTAACCAAGAAGGAAACGTGAGGGGGGCTGCTCGGAACACCTGCCAAACTCAGCCCTGGGGACTTAATATACCTTCCTTAACAGAGAACCGTAATCTCCGTCATAATAACCCCACCTCTGTGCACAGCTGCATTGTTTACAAAGCCCTTCGCAAAGGGCTTCTATCAACGACAGGAGACAGATATTACGTTTATGCCTTCTTCTCCTTCTGTGCCACCACTGCCCTAATTCAGGCCCTCATCGTCTCTCAGCAGACTATTATAACAGCCTCCTAACCGTCTCTCTGCTCCAATTTGCCTCCCTCTCATCCATTCTCTACACTGCAGCCGAGTAATCTCTCTCACAAAGAAAGCTGCCCCCTTCCTTCCCTCCTGAAACCCATCAAGAGCTCCGCATTGCACTTAGGATAAAATCCATATCATTAACCCTGCCCATCAGGCCCCTCCTGCCTGCCTCTCTGGTTTCATTTCTTTCCGCCGCTCAAGCTGAACTCCAGACTCCAGCAACACTGAGTGGCTTTGGTTCCGCACAAACCCTGTGCGATTTCTTACCTTTGCATCTTGACTTTTCTGGCCTCTCCCTGTACTGCCACGCGCCCTCCCTTTGGTGCTTGGTTTGCTACCTCCTCCTCAACCCTTAGGGGCCAGCTCAAGCATCACTTTTGAGAAATGTTTCTCAGTGACCACATGCACACGCACACACGTGCACATCTGGCTACATCCAAACCATACTAATGCATGTCTCCAGCACTGCACTCATCACACGGTACTGCCCTGCTGTATTACTGTGTCTGTCCCTCTCACCAGGGTGTCAGCTCTTACAGGAAGGTCTATTACATATTCATCTTTATATCCAGGCACCTAGCATTGGACCTGCCATCTAGTAGCTCTCAATAAATGATTATTGAAGCATTAATTCACAAGCCTACATTTGAAACTAGGGAAACCAGTGCTCAGAGGGCTTAAGGGATTTGTCCAGGATATAAACTAATAAATGAGAGAAATGAAATGCCAACCTAGGTCCGTCTGATGTCCCAAACACTTCAGAGTACTCCACACTGCCTTCAAAGAGACCACAGATAACTTTGTGAGCTGAAAAAGTTCTATCTCTTAAAGGAATTCTTCCTTCTTATTTCATTTTGTTTTTACTTCTTTTGAATCTCAGATCCTTTTGAGAATCTGAGGAAGGCTATGGACTTTTTCTCCAGAAAAATGCACATACACACCAAATTTTGTATGTAAAAGAAGAGTATATTAGCCAGGATAATGTAACTGTTACTGCAGTAACATATAGACCACAAAATCTCAATGAAATAGCACAATCAAAGTTTAATTCTCACTCATAGAAGGTTCTTTATGGGTCAGCAGGGACTCTCCTCAACTAGTGTGTCAGGGCTGTAGGCTCCCTCCATCATAAGACACTGTTATCTCAACACATGCTTTCAAATCATCAGGACAGAAAAAGAGAGAAATAGAAAAGGTACACAGGCTTTTAACTGCTTCAGCATGAAAGTGGCACATGTCTGGGATAAATTGCAAGATGTCCACAAATTCCTTCCCACGTTGTATGCACACCCCTTTACAAAGTGACCCTGCTTTTCCTCCTATCAACAGGTATTATCTGTCTCTGTCTCTTGAATGTGGGCTTGGCCATTTCTCTGGCCAATGGGACATTAAGAAACATACTGCAGTCAGAGGGTTTAAAAGCACTTGTCATTGGAGTCTATGCTTTCTTGCTGCTCTTTGGAACCATGAGATCACCATGAAAAAACCTTAGTCTTTTTGGAGACATGCGGCTTAGTTACCCCATCACGTCGGCCAATAGCCAGCACCTACAGACCAACAGAATAAATCCTCAAGCAGGTGAGTAAGGCCATCCTGTATCAGCCAGCCCCCTGCTGAACATCTTAGCTGGCTGAGGTTGCATGAGTGAACCCAGGCAAGACCAGCAGAACTGCCCAGCTTAGCCCAGACTTACTTGATGACCCAAAGAAGTTTTGAGCTAATAAATGACTATTATTTTAAGCTGCTGAATTTGGGGATTATTTGTTATGCAGCAAAAGCTAACTACTACAAAAATAGGTACCAGAGTGCTGCTATTAAAAAAACCCTAAAACGTGTAGCATTGATTATGGAACTGGAGGCTAGAAAATTAGTTCTCAAAGTCTGGAAGAACAACACTGTCAGTGGATCCATAGACCTAGAGCTATGAATTCCTACATATAATTTAAAAGCCTGAAGGCACATGATTGTTTTCAAAAACTCTTTCCTGGCAAGAGAAGACAGCTATGGCCAGAGAATGGTGAGGTGTGATAATTGTGCTAGACCTTCATCAGTCCTGGAAATTCCTAAGAAGAGGGTAAAGCCTTGAAATTACAAAAAGAAGAGGTTAGGAGTCAGAAAAAACTTGACTCTAGTCATAGATTGACTACTTAGCAACTGTAGAACCAATTGTGGAACCTCATCTCGGAGGCATGGAGGACGATACTTTGTTTTTATTGTCAAGATCAAACAAGATGATATATGGGGAAAACTGTTCAATTGCTAAGAACTGTCCATGAAAAATATGTGTATTATCAGCACAGCCTGAGGCTGCCATCCTCCTGGCATGACCTCAGGTGAGCGGCACCTAATGCCACCAGGGGGCGCTATGAGGTTGGAATTCCAGGAAACCCGTTGGAGCCTGGAGTCAAACCCAGGAGAGTCCATTGGGAAGGCTTTCTTGAGAAAGTGACATTAATATGGAACATAAAGAATGAGTCCTATTTAGCCACGTGGCACATATTCTGGGCAGAGAGAACAGCATGCACAAAAAATCTGGAGATGAGTGAGCACACGATTCATTCGTGTAACTGCCCACTCTAAAATCTGTGCCTTCCTGCATGAGTCCCTTAGGTTTAGGAGGTGAAAAAAGAACCCTATCTTGTAAGGATGTGGCTTCTCTTAAATGCAGGCAGACACGAGAAAGGACGTGGATCTTTCTTGAAATGCAATTTTCTGCTTCTTTACAAATGATTAACCACCACAATCCATTGTGTCAAAGTTCAGGTCACTGCATCCTTTGGGACAGCGATGAGAAAATGCCTTGTGCTTGGGATAATAATAAGTGGAATGCACACAGGATGGCCTGAGAGCAGCACTTGTGTTCTGTGTTCTGGGCACAGTTAATGCGAAGGGTCTTCCGCCTTCTGTGGCTTTCCATTCATCCCCTTGCTACTCTTCCTTATTTGCACTCCCAACCGCAGCCCAGCTACTTCAGCAGACAGGTCAGGATGGGAGCAGGCGGGCGCTTCCAGCCTGCATCAGAAAGTAAGTTAAGGGCTTCATGTTTTATATAGTCAAGCCTTAAAATAACCTTATGAAGTAGGTAATAATGAATTATGGTCCCCATTTTCCAGATGAAAAAAACAGTCTCAGAGAAATTAGGTGGCTTGTTCAAGGAAATCAAATCCAGGCTGTGTTCCTTCTACCAGCCCACCCTCAAGTTGCCCGCTGCCTCTCCCCTCCAAGGCCGCTCACCTACACCTGCCAGATCAACAGAGACAAGACGGTCATCGACCACGTTCCTCCATCTCTTCGTGGGCTGCAGATGAGTTTTGTAAATGCCGGGTCAGTGCAGTCTGTACTTTAACTTGTTGCTTCTAAGGAGTCAGTGATGGGGGTACATCTGAGAGCCCAGGCCATTTGTACATGGCCTTCGAGTTTGCACCAGGCCTCTTTTACACTGCACTTCCGTGCTCCCCACCAGAGGCAGGGTTGGTACCATCTCCAGGTTGGGATTCGGGGCTGACACTATGTCGGCAGTGGAACTGAAAATGTGAAGACACCCACCCCACATCTGGTCACAGGCAAGCTGGGAGTCATTTCTAGGAATTTCTAGAGTTATCGAAGTGAACATTTGCTTGAATTATGCCATTTCAAGAGACCCTTAGAGTCACATTTTTCTTTCATCCAGTTTAATGGTGAGGCTACATCGAAACGACAAGACAATCAGCGTGCTATTCAGAGTGATGAAAAGATGAAGGGAAAGCACTTCCCCAGTCTCAAATAAAACAAGTCTGACCCACCCTACATGAGTGGTACCTGCCTTTGCCGTGCTCACCCCTAAGGAAAGTCCTCTGACTTTGAACGTGGGAGAAGTGATAGGTGAAGTGTGAAGGTGTTTGAGTTTTTTCCATGTGCTGCTGTCACCATGGCTGTCAGGGTTATCAGCAAATACTGGAGACAAATGTTAAATCTGATACCGATCATCTACTATACTTCACTTCCCAACAAGGTCAGGGCAGCCATCTATTTCTCCCTAAATACAATATAGTCCTACAGAAGTTCTACAATGAGAACAACACGTATTTGGTTAACTAGCCTCATACAGTTATCATTTTTATAATGCCTATTTGTGAAACATTTCCACACTTAGCATCTCATCTGAACCCTCCTGACCCTAAGTGATAGGTAGGCAGAGCCCTCCCAGGTTATATACATATGAGGAAACAGAATCAAAGAGAGTCAATAAAAATGTCAGCTCAAAAAAATATATATGTCATCTCACTTATAGAGAGAGAACATAGTATGTGCCGGCACTGTTCAAAGTGCTTTAAAACTTTCAATTTATCTAATATTCACCACAATCCTGTGAGGTGGGTACTATTTTATCCCTGTTTTGTAGATGAAGAAATTTGGGCCCAGAGAGGTTCATAATTTGCCCTGGGTCCACAGCTGGTGAAAGATACAGAGAGAATTTGAACTCAGGTAGATGGGCTCTAAAGCTCTACAGCCTCTCACTGACTTGCTCAAAATCACGTAGCTAGAAAGAGGCAAACTGGAATTCGAAGCCTGGCCTGTCTGACTCCAGACCCTGTATTTACTTAGTAACAATAGCTCACATGTCTGAGTGCCCAGCACGGGCCTGTTCTAAGCGCTTTATTTGTATGCACTTATTTGATCCTCACCACTTTCCAAGTGAGGAAACTGAGGCATAGGAGTAAAGTGACTTGCCCAAGGTCCCAAAGCTGTGGCAGAGAAAGGATTTGAACCCAGGCAGTCCGGACCTAGAGCCCAGTCCTTTTCGCCTCACTAACCGTCTGTCCTCTCAGCTGCTTACCCCAGAGTCTGTTATACATGAATAAAAACCAAGCTGCAGCACTTTTTCCCATCATTCTCATTGGTTTCTGGAGTCACAGATAAGTCTTCTGTCCGTGCAAAGTCTAAGGCATTTCTGGTTACTGGTGGCGTTCTGTTTACTTTGCCCGACTGTTTGCTCTCTGGGGACAGAAGCTGACAGTAGCACTCCCTGGGCAGGCTCTTCATGGATCCAGGAGCCTCAGTCAGATCTCCTGTCGCGTAGAGAAAATGAAGACATCCAGGGCGTGGGTTTGGAGGGCACCGGCAGAGCTGTTTCTCCTCTGTGCTGCCCTGGCATGTCTCAGTTTGCCGGGTTCCAGGTAAGTGACGGTTCCAAATGATTCCCTGATCACTAATATGACGAGGAACATAAAGCAACATCATAGTGACCCTCTCCTTGTCACATGCCTCTTAAATAAGAAACATCTCCTGAAGCAATTTGCATGCGTCTGATAAAATAATATCAACAACTCTTCAAATTGTTGTGGAACCCAGCGACCAACTTCAACAAAAGTTCTTGTAGGAAACTGACCTGTTTAAATGTATTTTGTCATGCTGAGAATACTTGTTCTGTATTCTGAACAAAACCTTGGCATGATTCTTTATGCAGAAGGGTTGTTATGTATGGGGAAAAAAGCCAATTCATAACAATGATTTTAATATGAGAGTGACCTACCCTACCTGCTCATCAACCTAAACTCTTTGTTCTCAGGCTCCTGCATTCTCTCTCTCTCTCTCTCTCTCTCTCTCTCTCTCTCTCTCTCTCGCTCGGTCTCGCTCTCCCTCTCCCTCTCTCTTTCTCACACATACACGCACACATTCCAGATGTTCGCCGCAGTTAAATGCTAGCTAATTTATTTCATACTTTTTTTGGTATTTGTTAATAGGCTGCAAAACAGACTAAAAACAAATATCTGAGTTGAAAGCTCAAACTTAATCTGAGTGAAAGTTCAAACGTGGGCTCCACTGAAAGGAGCACCAGTGACATGGCAATTGGGGGATCCTTCTGGTACAGGAGAAGCCGCTGCCATCAGAGGCTAAGCTGTCAGCTGTCCTAGGCTCCTTGTGAGCCATCCCGTGGGAAGAAGGACTGTTAATGCCATTCCTTTTACTCATTCCATAAAAGCTGTGTGCGCATAGTCTCCCACGGGGGGAGCACCTGGTACCCGTACGCACCCCCTGGTGTCAGCTCTGTTGAGCGCTCAGCCCCCATGGGGCACCACCCCGAGACTAGGGTGACGAGTGTTTGCTACCCATTGGGCACTCAATGAATAGTAGGTATTATGATTATCAAGAATCTCAACTTGGCCCTGAGAAGAAAAAAGAAGCCAAGGCTTTCCTTGTGTGTACTCTGTGTCCATCAGGATCCAAGGAAGTGTGTCTGGAATGGAGGGCTTAAAGGGATCATAGCAGCCCTACATATGGACCCCTGTGTGAGGTCCCTTGTCAGGCTCTGAGGCTACAGAAGTGAATAGGACACAAAGGGCTCATGTTCTCATGGAGGAAACCAACATGTGAGCACATACCATGTGTGCTGTTGCAATAAATAGCACAGGGGCAGGTGGGAAACAAGAGAGGAGCGATTGGCTTTACCGGAGATGGAGTCTGGCAAGGCTTCTGGAAGAGAGGATGCTTGAGCTGAACCTTTACATAGGAATAGGTATTTGCCAGATAGCCAGGAGGTGAAGGGTGTTCCAGGCAGAGGAAGCAGCATAGACAAGGGCAGGGAGATGAGAGAGCCTGGCTTGTTCCTGAAGCCACACATCTACTTCAGTAAGCCTTGAGCACAGGTCGAAGTGGGGAGCTGCCAGAGATGGGACCAAGGAAGAGTCAGCAGGAGTCAGATCCTGGGTGGAGCTGGGGCAGGGGTTGGTGCCTGTACACCAGCCGAGGAGCTTGAACCTTATCCTCTAGGCAATGGGGAGCCATGGAAGGGTTTTAAGCAAAGGATCGATCGACACAGTCAGACTTATATATAGGAAGTTCACCCAGAGGTAGGAAGTGGAGATGTGAGTGGGTGAGTATAGGCAACAGGTTGGGAAACCTTGCTTAATCATCCAGCGATGTCATGAGATGGGGTGTTATCCTTACTCACTATGTAGAAGAGCAAACGGGTCCTCAGAGAAGAGAAGAGATTCATTCATATCTCATGAGTCTCAAACCCTTACCTGAATCCAGGTTTAGTGCTCTGGCCTCTACCCACGATTCCATGGAGCAGTCTTGAACGTGGCATGTGTTTGAATTCCATACACGAAGTGGAGGAATAGCCTTCAGTTCTGCAACAGGAAATGCTGAGACCTCCTTTGTACTAGCTAAGAAAGGTTTCTGTTTTTAGTTACTCTTGTAATCAAGTCAAATGAAATACTCATTATGTCATCTTAAGACTTAGGTTTGCTTGTTGCCACTCTGTGCCAGGCACTGAGGTATATTAAGTCTAATTCTCAAAGCTATTTGAGGTAAGTGCTATTGTTTATAGTTTACAGAGAGGAAAACTGAGATTTGGAGAGATAACTATCTCTAGGTTCCTCACTTAGTATATCAGTATAACAGAATATGGATTCATATCTGTTTTTTTTCTGGTTCCAGAGCCCCTGTATCTTTCTGCCTCTTGCTAATGCATTATCTCTTCTCCACCTGCATTGTGGATCTGACTTTCTGGACTCCCAGGCCATTTCTCTATCTCTGGACCACACATTTGTTGCCTTGAGAGTTTGCTTTAAATTTCATTTCTACAATAGCAAATGACACAGAGAAGAGAAATTGAAAATCCACCACCCAGAAGCTGCCCCTTCCAGCAAAGAGGAAGGATGCTATTTGCAAAGGATGCAGCTGCCTAACAAATTGTGTGTGACAAGAAAGTTGTTGTGTCAGGGCGTTTCTACAGAAAGCCAAAATGTATTGATGCACCCTGTCTATGTAAGCTTATGGCTCGCAATTTACTGCTGACCTAATCCTGCCGTACGTGATGGGTCCATCTTTATTTTGATCAGAGACTCCTGTTAGAAAGAGAGTAGGAGACAGGAACCAAGTGAAATATGTCCTCCTGCTGGCAGCTGCATTCCATGCACCTCGAGGAATGGCAGGTACCTCCTTGCCAGTCCTTATGTAGAGGATACGTTCCAAGGACTTGTAGAAGGGTGTTTGCTGTAGCATTGTTTGCAATTGCAAAACATGGAAAAAATATATAAACATCCTTCAGAAAGAATAAGTTGAATGCAGTGTATGTCTTATGATGGAACATGTAGATAAAAGAAAGAAACAAGACCTCTTTATGAATCAACATGGATAGGCCAGAAATACAATGTTGACTGACAAAAGCAAGTTATAGAATACTATGTCCAGTATGAGTGCAGCTCACAAAAGCAACGCTATGTGTTGTGTGTGTATGTTTGTAAACATTTAAAAAACTGGAAGGATGTACAGCAAATTCATGACAGTAGTATCCTCTGAAGAAGAGAGGAAAGTGAACTGGGGCTGGTGTAAACCACAGACGTCAAATTTATAAGGTTATTTTTTATGTAAAAAAAAAAAGACTTGAAGGAAGTGTACCAAAATGTTAACAATTGCCAATCCTGTTTTGTGAATACCTGAGTATTTATTATTTTGTTTTCTGTACTTCTCTGGGCATGTTTAATTTTTCAACATTAAAAATACACAGAGGATTTTGAATGACAGAAGTCAAGGCAGTTGGTCAGAACGTCCATCTGGTTCATCTCTGTAAATTCACAGCGTGAAGGCACGTGTTATAATAACCATACACAGAGGTCCTGACTGCCCCCTGTCCTCTGTTGGGTCCATGCTAGTCCCAGGAATTAAAGATGCAATTTAATGCTAGCCTTGCTTTCCGATTTGCATTTTATAGTACTAATAAACCACACACGTTTATCCAATGTAATTTACAAACATGTTGTTTATTCAGCTGATCACTTCATTGTATTGCCACCTCCATAATGAAAAGAGATCTGGTGGTTGTTACCACTTTTTACCAAGTTCCTTCTGTAAGTGATCATCTTGCCCATTAACAGGCTTTCACATCTCAGAGGGGAGAATAATTGTGACTCTTAATGGCAAGCGTGCACATTATTTATCTACTCAGTCTCCACTGTGGCCTGAATTGGGTGGAAAGTTGCTAAAAACACAATGTAACTATTTCTTAGTGGCAACAGAAAGAGGATACCCTGCAGAGCTGTCAAATTCGTACTTAGGAGAAGACAAATCACAGACAATATTGTTTTGTCAAACCTGGCAGATTAGTAGATAAGAGCACGTTCTGAAGCCCCCAGCCGCTGGGCAGCATCCTGCCTCGAGTAACCATTTTAAAGACTCTACACCTGTGGTTCCCGCTAGTCTTTGACCTTTCATTAAAGATCCAGCTTTACTAGGCAATTGATTTTTGCTGATCTCTGGGGTGGTCATGGAGATACATTTCACTGTAGTTAATATCATCCTCTTTTTTAGGACTGTTGCCAAGTGAGAATGTATCGTTAATGACCTTGTCTGGAGTGATATGTTAAAATTTTGAGACAGTGGAAACTATGTGATGCTCTGTAATGAATGAATCTTGGACACAGGGATGCAAGAGGCCTTGCATGGAGATGGAGGGGACTGGCAGAGTGGATGCTGGCCTGGTTCCCCTACGGGCAGCATAGAGAAATGGACCTAACAGAGACTAGAGTTGAGCAGACCTCGGCTCAGACCCCAGCATGACCACATACCAGCTGCATGGCTCTCGGCCATTTCCCTCATCTCTCTGGAAGGTCGCTGCCTTCTAGCATTGCTGTCAGGATTAGATGAGATGGCATGGGTGAAACATCTCAGGCAGGATCTGACACGTCCTGGGCGCTCAGCAAATCTTAATTCTCTTTCTCTTCTCTTGTCCCTTTTTACCTTGAAAAGAAACGCAAATTACAAAGAATCTTGCAGTGTTATACATTCTTTCAGATGGAAGAAAAAGAGAAACCATACTATACCCATCGTATTACACATGGGGAAACCAGAGGCCTAGGCAGATTAAATAACATGCCCGTTCATTCCCTCTTTTACTCGATGTCCCAAGACTGCCAGGAACTCAACAAAAAGTGTTGCCTTATCTTCTAGACAGATTTCAGATCTCGTATTGCTTGACGGCTCTGCAGATGTGACACCATCTGCCTCTCCCATCCCCCCGCCCCACTGGCCTCACCCCATCCCCTACCCACCCCTATGTACTGTCCTCGCCCTGGCCTGGCAGACACCAGTCTCTCCTTGTCTGCTGGTTGTGCTTATGTTTCCCACGGTCTTGTCCTTGGCCGGCGTCTCTCAAGAACAGTCTTATCCTCTCCCAAAGCTTTTCATGATCAGATCTGTATCCCTAGTACAAATCCCTCTCCTGAGTTCCAAAACTACGTAGGGACTATTTATCAAATGACTCTACGTAGGTGTTCCACAGACACCTGGAACTCCGCTTGTCCCAACTCCATCATCCTCGACAGATTCCTTTGCTCCCTAGTTCCCCACTCACCCACCCACTCAAACTAGAAACCAGCATCAACCTAAACCTGTTCCTCTCTCTAACCCACACCCCCCATCCTATTACCTAACACTCCATCCATTCCACCCGAGAATCTCTAGTAAGTCTGTCCTCCCCATTCTGTCTCCCCTGGATGCTGCAATGGTGCAGCCTCACATCACTCATTGGTACCACTGCTCGAGCCTCCTACCTGCATTTCCTGCCTCAGGGCTCTTCCCACCTCCACCCAGCCTCCATACTGCAGCCACAGTGATGTCCTAAAGCTCAGCTCTGACCGTGGAGCCTGCGTGCTTAAAAACCTTGCCTACCGGATAAAGTCCGGAAGAGCTAAGGCGTGAGGCATGTTTCTCTTTTCCTATCCTAAGCGAAACTGTGAGTTCCAGAAGGAAAAACCTGTGTCTTATAATTCTCTGTATCCTCTTTAGCATGGTATCCTGAACATGGTTTGTTCTCAGACCAAATTTCGTAGACTCTTAATGTGAGAGGGCAACTTAAAGACCACCTCGTCCAAACTTCTCATTTTCCAGGGGATAAAACAGAGGCCCCAAGACGGGGAGGGTATTGCTTGAGGTCATACATCTAGCTGTGGTTGTAATCCCTGCATATCTAAAGCACTTTAGCGTTGATAAAGTGCTTTCACATATACTTTCTTATTTAATCCTACAAATAGCCTAATGAGCTAGGTATGATTCTCTCATTATATCATATAGGTGAGAAAAGGGAAGCTCACAGAGGTTGAAAAACCAGACCAAGATTATCCAGCTCCTGATGGACTGTCTTCTGATCAGAGTTCAGCACTCTTCTGACCCTAGCTAGCCGTAATGTCAGGCAGTAACTGGGGGTTCCAAAACACTTGTTGAGTGAATTAACCTCTACTTGACTGATAAAGGAATAGCCTTGCACAAATGAGCAAATATATATTTATTGAATGGACAGACAGGTGGTTGGAGGTATATTTAATTCCCTTCTGATACTTGACTCTCTTCTCTATGATGACCTTTTAGGGGTGAAAGGCCTCCCTCTCTTGAGTCAAATGCAGTCAACGAGAGCCTCGCCAGGACTAGACAGACGCGGAGTGTGGACGTCACCTCAATGCCTATTGATTGCGAACTGTCCAGCTGGTCCTCCTGGACCACGTGTGATCCTTGTCAGAAGAAAAGGGTAGGTACCCAGGCCTTGGGAGTCCTCTGAGCTTCCAGGAGCCCTAATCCTCAGCAAGATCGTCTGAGGCATTACTGACAGTGCCTGCATCATAGTGGGACCTGGGTAAATGTTGGCTGATTTAATTAATGGATTTTATTCCTCTGAGTTTCCAAGGAGCAGTCAGATCCTTTCTTTGATCTTTCAGATTTTTTCCAAGCATATATGTCCTTGCTCCCATTAGCAGCTTCTTAATTAGACTTCCTACCTCCAACCTTGCTCTTTCAATCCATCTTTCATGGTGCAGCCAGGGGAGCTATTGAAAATGAAAGTCTGGCCAGTCTGTCCCCAGCTTGGACGTCCAAAGTCTCTGCATGGCCCTTAGGATCAAGTCCAGACTCATGGTGTTCAAGGCCCCCCATGCCTTAGTCCGGGCCTACGTCTCCATAGAACAGCCCCCATGCCAGCACACAGGACACGTGTATTTTCCTGCACACTTCACACTCTGTCTGTTCCTTTATTCATGCCGCTTTCTTAGGCTGGAGTGACCTTTCCCCCTCCTTCACCAGCTAACACCTACTCATGATTTGAAACTGCTTAGCGGCCGCCTCTTTTGAGAAGCTTTCCCTGACTTCTCAGCCCCCCCCCTTGCCCTTAGATAGATACCCTTTTATGAACTACAATAGCTCCTTATTCCTCCTGTATCCTAACACTTATCATTTACTTTTCTTTTATCATTGGTCTTTCCATTAAATGGTGAGTGCTTAAAAACGTATTCAATACTGTATCTTCAGTGTATAGGCCAATGTCTGGCATGTAGGAGGTGCTCCATAAACATGTGTTGTCTGATCTCATCATATTTCTTGACATCTCTATAAGGAAGGGAGGATAACTGTTACACTTTCTGTTAGGCAGATAGATAGAGACCCAGCAGGTAAGTGATTTCTTGCGTTCACCCAGTAGCAAAAACAGACCTTGAACTCAGGCCGCTGGCCTCCTTGTCTAACATTCTACCAGTCAAAACACACAGTCTCTGCAGTATTTGTTCTTCGATCTTCGTTGTCACAGGAGGGCTGACCCAGGAGCCAGCTCTAAGAACAGGATGTGTCAGAGAAAAGGGAACGGTTCTCATTTCCCCGGCTCCTTGGGAAACTGAACCAGCCATGGGCTAGGACTCTAAAGAGGCTGTGGAAGTAGGCCCAGGACAATTGCACGCTTAATTGGATCAATGTGGAGAGCCCTGCAGGCTTATCCAGTTCCCAAAGTAGGCATTATTGCTGATGTGATCAACATGGATCCAGTTATCTGGATAATTGCTTCATCTGCACCATAAACCAGGAAGACCCAGCATGAGCCGTCCATCCATCCACGCACTCAGCCAGACAGAGCTCTGCACTCAGACTTTGCCACACACGGTCCCTCAGTGTACATCACTGCTGTCTGCCGGGTCAGTGGCTGGGAGTTCATCAAAACCTTTCGACTGGAATTGGGAGATGTCTTTCCTCCGTCATCTCCACACGCCTCAAACCCATTTTGTCTCTGGTGCCTGGGGCTAGTCTTCTAGCATCTTCTTTGCAGACCTTATCCCTGTCCTGCTAGCCTCTGCCTTCCAGGAAGCAAGACTCTGGGAAAGCAAAGGACCATGGGTGGATGCTTGTCTGTGTTTCTTTTCTAGATTTCCAGATACCATGCACGTAGTAAGTGTGGCTAGTTAACATGTCAGTCTGTAAAGGGGCTGCCGTCCTGCTTTGCCCCCTTTGGTGGTACCAAAATCTTGACTGCAGCTACCATTCGGACGCCACCCAAATCTGATCATTTCCTTCCTCTGCAGTGGTTTCTCATTTCCCCATAATGAAGTACTAAATCCAGCCTTCCTGAGGCCTGAGAGGCCCTGCCTCGCCTGCTCCTGGCTACGTCTCCCTCCATCTCTTGCCACTCTCCCTCCTTCACTCTTCACTCCAGCTGTGATGGACTTCTTCTTGTTTCCTGGAACAAGGTGCATACTGTCTAGTCTCTCAGCTTTGGCACAGCAGTTCCCTCCACCCAGATTGCCCTTCTCTCTCCTCCTCAGCCAGCTCTCCGTGTTTGCCTGACGTGTCTACTCACCCTCTGGGGCTTAGCTTAGATGTCGCTTCACTGTCTCCTAAGGCTGCACTGCAGATTCCCCTCTGCGTTTACAGAGCGCTCAGTACTGCCCCTCTCATGGCACCCGTCGCACTGTGTTGTCACTGCCTGGTGTTGACCATCATCACCACCACCACCATCTGCAGCCTCCTCGAGGGCAGCCCAGAGGGCATGACTATGATCAAAACCAAACAAGCATAAGTAGCACCTACCTTTTTCAACATTGGGTGGCTCAGTCAAAAGTTTGGAAATCCAATCCATATTTCTGGAATAAACAATCTAGAGATGGAGAAATATTGACTGCTAAAAATGATTAATAATTAAAAAGAAAAATGAGCACAAGCAATTGAGTGCCTCCTGTGTACCAGACAACATGAGGTTTCATATATATCTCACACATATAATTGAAACTCCATAACTGTATATTTAGGTAATTCATTATCCCCATTTTACAGATGAGTAAATTGAGGTCACATTGCTTAAGTAGCTTACCTGATATCACATAACTAAAAAGTATCAGCGTCAGTGGCTCCAAAGTGCATGCTTTTGTGTTATAAGCTACTTAGTAGATGAGAATACTTGAATCAACCCATTGGATTAAGCAAGCTGAAAGACTGAACTGGCTGCATCAAGGCACTTATACCTTTGAGTCCAAAGCCCACGCTTTCCCCACATGTAGCAAATCTTTACTGATCACTGTGGATGCAGAAACTGAAGATAAGGTCCCTGCCCTCAGAGGGCAGTTTGAAATAGACAACCAGCCAATGGCAACATAGATCTATTTGATCTATGTCTATTTGAAATAGACAACCCAGTCTATTGAAATAGACAACCAGCCAATGGCAACATAGATCCCTAAGTGTACCCCTTAGCTCCCCAGGTCTCCAAGGCTCTGCCCTTGGTTCACCTTGCTCCTCTCTGCTACAGTACAGACATGCCTACTTGCTCCAGCCCTCTCAGTTCCATGGGGACCCGTGCACCTTCTCTGACAAGGAAGTTGAAGACTGTGTTTCCAACAGGCCATGCAGAAGTCAAGTGCGCTGTGAAGGCTTTGTGTGTGCGCAGACAGGTATAAAGGGACGCAGGAGCGGGAGGGGAAAGCTATCAAGTGAGCCAATGGCACATGATGGTGGGAGGACTGGCCGTTGCCTGGTGCTCAAGATCACGGTCATGTGTCAGGTCAGGAGGCCTCCTTGACCTCTTTTTACACGTATTATTTCATAAAAACAACCCTATCATGTAGGTGTTAATATTACCCCCATTTTACAAATTGAGAAATTGAGACTTGGAGAAGTTACTCACGCAAGATCATATAGCAGGTAAGTGGAGGAGGTACAATTAGGAATCGGGGAATTCAAATTACATTCACTGACATTATGGACGCCAAAATTATGTGTGCTAGAATAAGAGCTCCCGAGTTAAATCTTACTTTGACTTTGTAATTTAGAGAAATCACTTAACCTCCTCACTTCTTGGTTCTCTAAACAGAAAATCAGAAGTGATGTTAATACCTTACAAGTTTGCCATAAACATCAAGTGACACAATGGATGTGAAAGCTCTTTGCAGACCCTGAGTTCTGCTGGCTTTCTCAGAGGTTTGAGGCTAAATGCAATGTAGCAAAGGCACCTGCAACAGTCCTCTTCCTACGCACCTTTGCTCGTGTGACGAGGACACACGTGGGTAGGGTGGGTAGCATCATTTATCTCTGAAAGCTCTTTGGTGAGATGGTCCCTGCACTTCTGTATCACCAAGTACAGCATAACCCTTAACCCATGAGATAGTCATAAAACATTTTCGATTAAAGGAAGCAAGGGAAAGAAAGAAAAGACAGATGAACGGGCAGACAGAGGGAAGGAAGGGAGGAAGGCGCGCACAAATGAATAATCATCAGTGGCAGAGCTAAGTAAACACTTGTCTTTTCAATTCATTCCTCTGGCTCATTCAGGCAAACGTATGCCTCTCTGTTTCTCCAAGGCTCCAGCAAAAATCAGAGTATTTTGACCCAAATTATCTAGATGGGAGTTACAACTCTCTACATTCTCTGTAACCATGTGGACTGTGCTTAGGGATCTTCTCAGAAAGAATTAGAGCAATTTCTAGGGCTTATTGCAAAGGCGAAACTCCATCCAGTAAATCTGAAAGACTTTTACAGGGTGTCCATGGACTAATTATGACCAGTGTTCCATGATTCTGACCAAAGCCACAATGGTTATTTGGGCAGGCTTTAGTTTAAATGCCTTGTAAGGAACATATGAAAACCAGATTGTTACTCTTCTGCCTTTAATACCCCAAAACATTGGTTAAAAATGACCAGACACATCTGAGGAAAAAAGGTTACCTGTCTTATGGGCTTTATCCCGCAAGAATATACAAATAAGAAAGGAAGTCAAGTCAATGGGGAAAAGAGTTTCAAGGAAGCAAATAATTTTAAACATACAGTCCAAATAATTTTATCATCTAAAAGTAGTCCGGCGCTTCCCTGGTGGCGCAGTGGTTGAGAGTCCGCCTGCCGATGCAGGGGACACGGGTTCGTGCCCCGGTCCGGGAGGATCCCACATGCCGCGGAGCGGCTGGGCCCGTGAGCCATGGCCGCTGAGCCTGCGCGTCCGGAGCCTGTGCTCCGCAACGGGAGAGGCCACAACAGTGAGAGGCCCTCGCACCACAAAAAAAAAATAAAAGTAGTCCGAATGGCTCTGGTGTTGAAGGCAGTGTGGTTTAGTGGGGAGAGTTTGTGATAAGAAAGCTATAGGTTCCAATCCTCCTGTCAGTACTTACCAGCAATGTGCATTTGGGCCATCAAAACACTAATAATAGTAATAACAACACTTATCCAGCACTTACCATGAGCCAGTACTGTTTCATTCATTTAAATCCCCAGCAACCCTAGGGGGTAGGTACGATGGAGTCCCTATTTTACAGATGAGTACATTGAGGCGGGGGGGTGGGGTCAGGTAACATTTGGAAGATCCCACGACTAGTACTATTATAGGGCCCACCGAACCCACCACCTCTCACCAGTGCCAAGCAGAGGAGTCCAGCCTTCCTTCCTGTCTGGCCACTCGACCCCTGCCTAGTGGATCTGCCCTCAAGTACTTTCAGAAATATAACACTGGCTTCTTTGGGGGGTTAAACTGTGGATTCCATTACCCACCCACCCCGATACATGAGGACTAATGCAAATAGAGCATTAAAGGCACAGCAAAGTGTCCGGCCCACAGTGGGTCTCAAACCATGTGAGTCCCCCCCCATCTTACTGGCCTCGGACCGTGGGTAACCCCCTTTCTGCATTCCAGGGAGGTGTGTAAACCGCAGACTTCTTTGTAACGGGGACAACGACTGTGGAGACCAGTCAGATGAGGGGAACTGTAGAAGGATTTATAAAAAATGTCAGCAGGAAATGGACCAATACTGGGCCATTGGCAGCCTGGCCAGTGGGTAAGTTACCGCCTTCTGTTGTAGAGCTGGAAGGGCACACAGTTAAATGTGATTCTGGAGAAGAACCAGGGATGGACCTGTAAACAGAGTGGCTCCGTTTTCCTTTCTGAGAAAGGCAGGGGTGTACGCGGATGTTTGCGGCTGCTCCCTGAGGACAGACCCAGGGCCTCCGGGAGCACATCCCACAGAGAGATGGACCTACGCAGCTGCAGGGAGGGAGCATTGAGGGCAGAGCTGTGTGTTGGGGCCGCGGAGGCTCCACGCGAGGGCTGGGGGAAGGGTTATTTGACACCTGCTCTGTGACTGTGTTAGGTACTTTCCAAGCATTACCTTTCTTTTTTTTTTTTTTTTTACATCTTTATTGGAGTATAATTGCTTTACAATGGTGTGTTAGTTTCTGCTTTATAACAAAGTAGAGGTAAGACAGGAATAAAGACACAGACCTACTAGAGAATGGACTTGAGGATACAGGGAGTGGGAAGGGTAAGCTGTGACAAAGCGAGAGAGTGGCATGGACATATATACACTACCAAATGTAAGGTAGATAGCTGGTGGGAAGCATTACCTTTGAATCCCCTTGACAGCTGCGAGGGAGGTTTATCTGTTTCTCATCGGGCTGGCCCAGAGGAGAAGGTGCTAAGTAATCAGCCAGTGAAGGAGCGCATTTCCAGCACGGCTCTGCAGCCACTCTGTGTGCAGCCAATCTGGGGGCCTCTGAGTTGGTTAAATCCTCTGGGGAGGTGAGGGGTCAGAAGGGACCAGACTGCCCTGGTGCCCACCCTCCTCTCCTGCTGTGCACTGCAGCCTCTCAGCCTCCAGGGGAAGAGGAGGGCCTCCCTTCAGACGCCTCACAAATCAGCGTGTGTGACGCAGTGTGGGGAGCAGAGTGGCCCTGGATGGGGTTCTCCCTCTTCCTAAATGAACGTCAGACCTCCATCCTGAAAGTTTGTCATTAGAGATACAGACGCCTCAGGTGGGGAAAACCTCCTCTCAGGACCACCTTAGAAACTAGTGACTATAAGCCCCATCTCCTCGATAAGGAAACTGAGGCCTGGAAAGTTAAGAGAGTTCTCAGGAGTCACACGGCAAAGAGGGTGACAGAGTGGACATTCAGCAGAGGCTGACTGGACCCTGCAGGAGGGGCAGAAATACGGCTCACAGGCCACGGGACCCTGGCTGAGGCACTTGTCTGTGCGGCGCCTTAGTTTTGCCATTTGTAGACGGAAGTTAGTAATACCCTTCTTTCCAATCTGTGAGGGATGCATGAGCTAATGCCCTGGTGATACACTAATACACAAGAGGCAGCAGGCATGCGTGTGGTGGGAAGAAAGCAGACTCTGCTCTTGACTTAAGACACTCAGACTTTGAGTCCTGGCCCTGCCAGCTGCTGGGCAGTTTGGTTGCCCTCTCTGTGCCTCACTTTCCTCATCTGTTAAATGGGTATAATAATAATACCCATGGATTCAGTGAGCCAATATGTGTAATTGATTATTACAGTATTAAAAAAAATAAATGGGGCTTCTCTGGTGGCGCGGTGGTTGGGAGTCCGCCTGCCGATGCAGGGGGCGTGGGTTCGTGTCCCGGTCCAGGAAGATCCCACATGCCGCGGATCAGCTGGGCCCGTGAGCCATGGCCGCTGAGCCTGCGTGTCCAGAGCCTGTGCTCTGCAACGGGAGAGACCAAAACAGTGAGAGGCCCGCATACCACAAAAAAAAAAAAAGAATATACATTATTATGCTACAAGAAACTGTCACAGGAGAGAGAGCCTAAGACAATTCTGGTAGAGCAGAACAGGCCAACAGGCAGAAGCTAAAAGGAGACAGAGCTCCTTTGAACAAAAAAATGGCTGTCGGTAGTAATCAAAGCAGACTTCCAAGAATGGTCTAGCATGGTCGGCAAGAACAAGCCTCCAGGAATGGAGGCTTCTTAGGAGGCGGTGAGAAAGAATGTCAAATTAGAGACAGTATTTTCATTCTTTCTAAATGGACATAATGGCATCCAGGGCTTCAGGGACATTGAGTAAGGTGATGCCCTGAGCCATCTGTGACTGTGTCTGTTTCCAGTTAGACCCTCAGTAAATGGGAATTAATTTAGTGTCTTGTGATGGGGGTCATACAGAAATTAAGAAGAAAACCACCATCCCCAGGGAGCACAGAATCTAGGGGAGACAACAGACACATAAATAATAACAAGCCTTTATCACAGACCAAGTAGTGTTCTAAGCACTTAACAAATATGGACACGTGTAATCCTCACAACCACTTCAAGAGATAAGATTTTCTTTGTTCCCATTTTACGAATGAGGAGACTGAGGTACAGAGAGGTTAACTGGTGTACCCAAGGTTACAGAACTCGTAAATGGCAGAGCAGGAATTTGACCCCAGGCATCTGGCTGCAGAGTCCATGTTCTTTCCTCCCATGCTAGACCATTCTCAGGCAACTGCAGTGGGTGCAGAACAAGAAATACATGAATGGGGCAAGCACGGGGTCTAATGAGGACCTCTAATGCACACAGCTTGGTACGAGTGTCAGTGAAGGCTGCCCACGACAGACAACGACGGAACCCATTCTTGAGAGATAAGTGAGAGATAAAACAGTGAATGGCTGGAAGGGCATTTAGGCGTAGGGAACAGCCCTTACACAGGAGAGGAGCAAAGCAGACTGGAGGAAGAACACCCCCAAGTAGTAAGGGACTGGCTTTGTGACTGTGGCTGGGAGTGTCCAGAGATGAAGCTGGAAAGCTGGTTTCATCCAGATATTGAGGGCCTTGAGTGCCGTACCAAGGAATTTGGCTGTCCTTTAGTAGGTCTACCAGTTGGGATTACACCCTCACCTCTTACCCTTCTCCGCCCCTTCCCTGCAGGATAAATTTGTTCACAAACAACTTGGAGGGCCCAGTTCTCGATCACAGGTATTACGCCGGTGCCTGCTCCCCCCATTACATACTCAACACGAGGTTTCGGAAGCCATACAATGTGGAAAACTTCATCCCACAGGTATGTGCCGGCCAGGAAGCCACCACAGGGCCATGGCAGGGACACTGGCAGAGCAGCCAGTAGCATGGATCCAGACCCGGCCTACAGCCTGCCTGCTGGGCAAGCGCCGATGCATCGCTTTTTCTCTCTGAGCGTCAATTCTTCATACGTGAAATGGGTGGTCCCTTCCTCTGGACACAGTGGTGAGGCTGACATGCCATGTATAGTAAAGGCAGTACAGAGATGTAGTAGCCATAATCATACTAACAGCAATAACAAAAGCTCCCGTGAAGAGACAGGCATAGCTTAGGATTTGGAGTCTCACAGATGCCTTTGCAACTTACCATCTGTATCATCTTAAAGGCTCTGCGCCTCCGTTTTCCTGTCTTTAAAATGGGAGTTATAAAGGTTCTACCTGCACGCAGAGGATTAGTGAGGTGATTAGTGAGTGTAAATGCTTAGCACACACAATACCTGGTTTAATTGGTGAGTCTCAGGAAGTGCTAACTCTTCTTTTTTGAGGGGGATGATAAAAAGGCTATTTTTGTTTTTTATTTATAGCCATAGATAGAGAAGACTGGTAGCTTCAGTTTCATATTTGTACCAAAAGCAAATACAGATACTGTAAGGTCCATACTTTATTTTGCCTTTGGAAAATTTCACAGACTTTCACATATAAACATTGGTATGACAGCTGGGACACCCTACCTAGACTTCCAGAGTTTATATAGACATTACAGACAAAGAATTATATCAGTGATGGAAGAGCAAACGGTCAGTGGGGTAGGAAGTGACACAAGCGACTTAACCTTGTGACTGGAATCATGAGTCAGTGGTTTGAATAAATGTAGTCAATTGAGTGGCAAAGAGATAGATGTTTCAGATGCCAGGTGATACTAGAATCATCATGACAGACATGCAAGAATCCTAGCGTCCAGAGACAGCCAGATGACAGGAAGTGTTAACTCTTATTATCAAGTCCTTGCCTATTAGAACCAGGCTTTGTTCTAAGCATTTTTTTAAGTTATAAAATGCTCTACCAAGATAAGCCTGTGTTATTAACAAGCAGACTTAAAAGCAAACTCACAGGAAGTGGGGTTTAGAATAGACTGTGTTACAGTGTGACACACACACCTGAGACTGAGGGAGAGACTTGGGTGCCAGGCCTGGCTCTGTCACAGGTCCCAGTTGTTCTTTAGGCTAAGTTCCTCCTCTTCTCTGTGCCTCAGTTTCCTCATCTGTAAAAGGAGGGGCTGGACTGGATGACGTGGATGGTAGTTTTCACATCTAAAATTGTGCAGTCCTGAGGTTAGACTGCTACCCTTCCTCCCTCTCCTTTCCTGTTCCCCTCCCCACACATAGTTATTGGCTGAAAAAGACAAAATGAGCCTTGGGACAAACACACCCTCCCCCGTGGTGTCCAGCTCCATCCCTGTGGCCTCCGCTTTCAAGGGAGGATCTCAGAGTAGCCGTTTATCCTCCTGGTAAAGACAGCTCCTGGCCCAGGCAGGATATAGAGCTTCCTCTCTCCATAGCTGTGTTTTGAGCCCTGTGCCAGGCGCTATACAGTGTTTCACCCACATAAACTCAACCCTCAGAACAAGCCCAATGAAGGACCCGTTATCATATCCATTTTACACATGAAGAAACCGGGGCACAGAGAGGTTAAGGCCAATGTCCAGGGTTACCCAACGAGAAAATGGTGCCTCCCACCTTGGGTGCCTTACTCCCCGCCACGCTCGGAATCACACCTGCTTTTCTTCCTCGGAAGCTGAGGTGTTATGGCAACTGCAAGTATCCAGAAGCCGGTGGGGTGTGGGCGGAGACGCTTTGGGGCTGGTCACTCGGAGGCCACCGAGGCAGCGCCCTTAGTTCCCTGTGCACAGCACCACGAGCACTGATTTTCGAGCAAACAGCTCCTCTAAGTTCTCAAAGGCGCTTGGCTGCCCTGTCCCTGCATCGCCCCTGCACTGCCTTTCTTCACTGAGCTCCTCTTACGGCCTCCGCATTGGCTTGTCTCTCTGACCCCAAATTCATCCCTTCCAACCCAACCGCGCTTCCATCCCGTCACGAGCTTCCTGATGCTCAGCTGCTTCCTCGGTTGGCTCGTTCTTGGATTGAGCTCACATTTTGACAGGTCATTCAGAGCCTCAGCGTCTGGATGCCAGCACACCCTCTCATAGCACCTTTGTCTTCCCCTCACCCTTGTATCTTCTGATACAACTGCACTAGCATCCCTACAGTTTCTGGACCACACCCTGCCCTTGCCCACCTCCACGTCTCTGCCTACAGCCCAGAGTGTTCTCCTACGTTTCTGTCAGTTGACGTCCAACTCAAGCACCCACCTCTGAGTATCAGCTTGGGCACATCTGTTTCTCCTGCTGGATCAAGAGCCCTGGGGGTGGAGATGTGGGCGCCTCTGAGTATTTTGTGTCCGGAGCACTTAGTCTAGTACCTGGAACATAGTAAGAGTACAGTGGGTATCTGTTGACTTGAATTGAACTGATGTAAGTCAAATGACATAAGGAACGTTTTCTTTTTTCTTCCTTCAGACCCAAGGCAAATATGAATTTGCACTGACAGAATATGAATCATACTCAGATTTTGAACATAATGTCACAAGGACAACAATTAGCAAGTCTAGTTTCAGCTTTGGTTTTAAAATACTTGGGATATTTGAACTTGGCATTAGCAGTGCAAGTGATAACGGCAAACGTTTTATTAGCAGGACCAAACGATTCTCTCATACGGTAAGTACCCTTCGGGTGCTCTTCCATTTCTATGTATTCATTTGAATTTTCATGCCCACAGATGTGTCTGTATTGCTACTAGTAATGGCAGCCAATTATATTTGCTATCTTAAAAAGCTTTTCACAAAAAATACCTTGGCCTTACATTAACTTACTTTTCAGAAAGGCCAGACAGGGGTGGCCTTCTATAATTATTTACTTTCATTTTTTTTTTTTTTTTTAGTATGGCATTGTTTTGTTTTTGTCTTTTTTTACTATTTTAATTTTATTGGAGTATAGTTGATTTACAATGTTATTTTCTCAGTTTTAATTTTTTTATTGAAGTATAATTGATTCACAGTGTGTTCATTTCTGCTGTACAGCAAAGTGATTCATGTATACATATAAAGACATTCTTTTTTTAATATTCTTTTCCATTATGGTTTATCATAGGTTATTGAATATAGTTCTCTGTGTACTCTCGTTTTCTAATGAGCTTTTCCCTTGGTTTTCATTAAGCTGAAGAACATAGCTTTGCAAGACTAAATCATCTCTGGAGACTTTTCAACTCCCAGCAATTTGACTTCTGTTCCAAATATTCAGATGAAATTCCTCTCCAGATTGTCACCCAAGACCTTTTCTGGGGTCACCTCCAACTTCTTGGGGGGGGTGTTGTGGTCACATGCCTGTTTCTCCTGCTTGCTTTCTGGTCCGTATCAGTTACTTTCCTTCCTGGGTTCTAATAGCCCCACCTGTTCTCTATTTTCATTTGTGGCCCTCTTCCCTTCTTACTCTACAGCTGCTGCAGGTGACTCTTCTGTTCACCCCCCTCCTCTCCCAGGGCAAGCATGAGCCTTCACCACCGCTTCTCCCCTTTCTGTGAAGCTCAGACCCGCACCACCCATTCCTCTGGTTATCACTACTTAGATGCCTTATGGACACTCCAAAGCAAGTGCTTCCCGCCAAGCTGTCTGTGTTAAATAGCATTCTTTTCCTTCTGCCTTTCCAGGCTAGGAATGTCAGAATCATATTTGGCTCTCTTTTCTCTTCATTCCCACATTTGTTGGCCACCAAATCCTTTAGGTTCACTCTCCAGTATTTCTTCGTTTTTTTAAAAATTAAAGTATGGTTGATTTACAATGTTGCGTTAACTTCTGCTCTACAGAAAAGTGGTTCAGGTATACATAAATATGTACATTCCTTTTTGTGTTATTTTCCATTGTGAATATAGTTCCCTATGCTGTACGGTAGGACCTTGTTGGTTATCCATTCTATGCATAATAGTTTGCATCTGCTAACCCCAAACTCCCACTCCATCCCTCCCCCTGTCCTGGCCTTGGCACCCACAAGTCTGTTCTCTATGTCTGTGAGTCTGTTTCTGTTTCATAGATAAATTCATTTGTGTCATATTTTAAATTCCACATATAAGTGATGTCATATGGTATTTGTCTTTCTCTGTCTGACTTACTTCACTTAGTATGATAATCTCTAGTTGCCTCCGTGTTGCTGCAAATGGCGTTATTTCATTCTTTTCATGGCTGAGTAATATTCCATCGTATATATACCACATCTTCTCTATCCATTCGTCTGTCGATGGACATTTAGGTTGTTTCCATGTCTTGGCCATCCAGTATTTCTTAAACTCTGATTACATCTTCACTAGCCCAGGCCCTTTCATCTCTGGCTTCAGCCCTCCTAACGGGTCTCCTGTCTTCCAACTTGCCCCTTCAAATTTATGTGCTTCCAGAAAAATGTTTTTATGATACTAATCCAATCGTATCAGCTGCTCCCTGTTGCCCATAAGGTGAAGATCAAAGCCCATGACTTAGTGGAAGAGGAGCAACTGGAGTGTGAAGTAAGGTGACAGGCAGGTGAACTTGAAGAATCTTGGATTCCAGAGTGAACGAGGTGCATTTATTCTCTGGTCGCTGAGAGTTTGCAACATGAGCATGATGTGGTAGCAAACTAATCTGAGAGGAGCGTGGAGGAAATTAAAAGTCTACAGCAATTTATGTGAGAAAAAGGGAGTGGTGAGGGGCTCAGAAAGTTCTCTGCTGCCAAAATATTAACCAGCAGAAAATGAGCCGTAAACGTGAACTAGACTGTAACTGTCTCTGCTTATTTTCCTTCATCTTCTCGGCTGTGAACAACTTGGGGACAGAGGCTGTTTCTTTCATCTTTAGATCCAGGATGGCGCTCGGTAGGTGCTCAAGACTAAAATATAGTGATGAAGGACAGGATGATTAAAAGGACCTTGCCTTGTTAGGAGAGAAAGAGAGGGGTACCATCCTTTGCACCTTCTCTCTCTCCCTCCCTCCCTCCCACCTCCCTGATTCAAACAGCCAGTTATAGAATGGTTACATCGTGCTAGGCACTAAACTAGACACTTGGGACCTAGAGACAAATATAACACGATTCTTGCCTTCAAGCTCACAGTCTAGTAGGAGAGGTAAACACGTTTGCAGATAACCCAGTCCTGATTTTGCTATCAGTTGTAATATAGCATGGTCTATACTACAAAGGAAATAAGAGCAACACGCAGTGCAATCCTGGGAGATGGAGTGTGTGTCAGGGAAATTCAGGGATGGCATCACATAGGCAGCAACAGGTAAGCAGGGATTTAAAATATAAGTCGGTGTGTGTCAGGCAGAAAAGGGAGGGAAGAGCATTTCTGGCAGAAGGAACAACATGTGCAAAATTATATTATGAAAGAGATGTGGGGAAGAATGAAACGTTAAACGGATGCTGAGGTATGGTGTGGGCAGTGGAGAATAGTAAGGTATGCGGGGTAGGGTGGGGAAAACTTCAGCGTTGTAGAAGATGAAGCCAGGAGGCTACTGGGGGACAGATTGTGAAGTTCTTACATTCAGAGTAAGGGAGTTGATTTTATTCTGCAGGCAGTAGAGAGCCAACGCAGGGTTTTGTTTTAAGCCCAGAAGAGCATTGTAATAACAGTTTTAGGACGTCAACTCTGACTGGAGCATTGAGGGCAGCCAGAGGGAGAAAGGAAATCAATGGGGAAGCTTTTATCGTAACCCAGGCAGAGGAAGAAGGCTAAAATATTTAGAGAAGTCATGAACAGAGCACCTAGTGACTGCTTAGGTTGGAAGGATGGAAGAAGGGAGTCATGAGTCACTGGGGCAGGACTAGGGTGGGGGAGAGCAGGGCAGGGAGCAGAGGTGGCATGGCTTATAGAGCTGACGGGTCAAGCTGGCTGAGAGTTTTAAGATGAGGGGAGAATGTGTACTTCCCACGCATTCACCTTTTTCTCAGCATTCACTGCAGTGTAGGAACCTCTCGCTTTGGGTTACAGTAACATTCCTGGATGCTTGACCTTCATCTAGCATTACCATGTTTCAGTCTTTCCCACACACCAGGGGTCAGCAAACTTTTTCTGTAAAGGGCCAGAGAGTAAATATTTCAGACTTTGCGAGGCCATAGGGTCTCTGTGGCAACCGCTGAGCTCTGCCATCATAGGGTGACAGCAGTGATAGACAACGCATAAACAAGTAGGCATGGCTGCACTGCAGAAAACTGGATTTACAAAACCAAGCACCGGATCCTGAGTGCAGGCTGAGGTTTGCTGACCGTTGATGTGCTACGGTGTCCAGCCTTCCTAAAGCACCACTTCTACTCTTTCTTGAGTGCCTTTTCTTCAGAGTTTAAAAAGCATCAACTGGCCTCTCTCGCCTTCCAAGATGGCCCACACTCTGGCTGTGGAGTGTGTATCTCCCTGAATAAACCTTCTTTCTCTTTAAAAAAAAAAAAGCGTCAACCAAGAAGTTGCCTTTGCAGGTCCGCAAACCCCGTCTCCCCTCAGTGGTCCACGGGCACCTGCTGCTCCCTGCCTCGTCTGCTTCTGCTTCCCTTTCTCCTTGGTCCTTATTTGCTACTGTAAGGAAGTGAGCGAAGAACAAGCTCTTCCAAGCTGAAAAGTACATCAGAATACTTCTGAGAAATGAAGGCTTGTCAAAGAGGCCAGCTTCCCTCAAGTCTCCTAAAGGAATCATGAGTGATGACTCCTGGCCAAGAACGTGGGATGGTATTTGGAAAGTTCATCTTCTTATTCCAGATTCCTGACTTTAAAGGTCTGCTTTTCCCTTGTTGGTCTTTCATTTAGAAAAGCGCATTTCTGCATGCACGTTCTGACCTTGAAGTAGCGCGTTACAAGCTGAAACCCAGGAACCTCATGCTGCATTACGAATTCCTTCAGAGAGTCAAGCGGCTGCCCCTGGAGTACAGCTATGGGGAGTACAGAGATCTCTTTCGTGATTTCGGGACCCACTACATCACAGAGGCCGTGCTCGGGGGCATTTATGAATACACGCTCATCATGAACAAAGAGGCCATGGAGAGAGCAGGTACGCTGCCCAAGGACCATGGCTTTACTGATGGGGCACATGGAAGTGTCAGTTAACAGGGAGAGGCTCCTATTTCTTGTTGGGGGAGGCGTTAGGAATTATGCTCTGAGTTTTCCTCATCCCTCCCTGGCTGTACTTTCACAGTTTCATTGACAGATTCCTCGTCGTTTCTTCTCTTTTTTTTTTTTTTTT